>NW_010129526.1:0-252 GCF_000699245.1 Pterocles gutturalis | reverse complement strand
GACTGGTTTCCCTGGCTGGTGAGGTGGCACTGGGTGGGCAGGGTGCTCCCCCGGCAGCAGGGAGGTGAGGGCATACAGCTGGGTGGTGGATTGGCAGCCTCCCGGCACCGGGGAGGTGTTGGCAAAGTGACAAGCGGTGGGGGCTCTGTGGGGTGGGAACGGGGGTGGGGGCAGCACTTTCCCTAGCGAGGATAATTGCCGTTAATGAAGCAGGCCCATGCTAATGTGTGGGGCCATGGCAGGGTGTGGGGG
>NW_010129525.1:0-488 GCF_000699245.1 Pterocles gutturalis | reverse complement strand
TAGAGCCGTTGCCAGAGGAAATTGGATCTGAGAGCTCCCCTAAATTAATCTACCCTTTACAAAAAATGCCAGGGGATCTACATGACAAATGAGCATTTGCAACTGAAACCGATGCAAACACCCGGCACATCAGATCAGGGTGGATCTGGCCCCTCGGCCAACATCTGCATGGGAAGAGCATCCCCAACGAGTGTGGGTTCCCTGCAGCCAGGGCACCTGGAGGAGCCCCGAAAGGCGATTCAGGCCACGAGAGATGCAGGGATGGGAGAGAGGAGCAAAGCCATCACTGCCCCTCGCTGCTGCCCTAAACCCCTCTCCTTGTCCCAGCCGGCCGGAGAGGTGCCAGAGGCGCAGACCTGCCTGTGCATCCTGTGCCGGAACGGGCAGCAAGGAGCATCCCTGGAGAAGCCCAGCGAGACAGAGCCAGGGCTATGGGGCAGGAGTTTGGGGCAGGAGTGCGGGGCCGTGGGGCAGCTCCTGCCACCGTC
>NW_010129524.1:51357-57288 GCF_000699245.1 Pterocles gutturalis | reverse complement strand
TTTTTAATATATATATATATATATTTTTACCCATACCAGCTTTTATTTTACCAGATAACACTGTACTGAGACCCAGAGACACAGACTGTATTCCCAACTCTGATGTTTTTGGTACCTCTCCTTATCCCTTTCCAACCCTTCCAGCATGTCCCTGTCATTTCACACACCGCGTCTCTTGGGCAGTGATTGCTCTTTGCTGCACGCTTTTACATCACCTACCAAGTCTCAACTGGAGTCTCTGGTGACGTGCAAAAGATAAATAACAAAACTAAAGGAAAATTGCTAATGAGACCAATCTCAATATTTATTTTTCAAAATATCCTGCTAAAAATTCTTGATAAGAGGTGAGAGGAGGGGAAGATAGCCGAAAGCACTGGCTTTATTTTACCAGCAGTTAAAGTGATGTGTGTGCACTGTGACTGGTAGGCACAATTTAACTCTATGGAAACTTCTGATACTTTAAAATGTATTTTCAATCCAAATTGGACAAAAGACTACATTTTGAGAACCTTACACTAAAATGCTCCCCTAATGTATTTGGAACTGCTGCCCTTTTGATTCTGTCAGATCATTTTCCAGATTGTAACAGCTATATCCTTGCAGGGAAAGAAAACATATTTTTTTTTGGAACAGGGTCAAAAGATTATGACATAAACATCAAATAACATCCATTATTAATATAGGCTATTTAAATAGCAATTACTCCTAAGCTCTTTGAATCATGAAAACATTGAATAATTTAGGTTAGAAGGGACCACTGGGAGGGTTAAATAGTCCAACCTACTGCTTAAAGCAGGGCTACCTTCAAAGATCAACCAGCTCACTGAGGGGCTGTCCAGCTGGGCACTGACCACCTCCAATGACAAAGACTCCATAGGCTCTTTGGACAACAGTTGCAGTGCTTACCCTTTTCATTGTGTTTTGTTTGGGTTTTTTCCCCTCACCTTATATGCAGCTCCAATTTCTCTTGCTATAATTTATGAATGTTCATTCATTCTTTCACTGCCCACCTCTGAGAAAGGTCTCTCCCTTTTTCCTTCTCATCTCAAGGCTGAGCAAGCCGAGCTCCTTCAGTCCCTCCTGTAAGTTGAGTGCTCCAGCCCCCTCCGTGGGGGTATTGATACCTCTCCCCTATTGAGGGACTGTGTTTGGGACCCTGTGCATGCAAGGTGGCCCTGCAGGTGCCCAGTGGAGGGAAATAATTAACTCCCAACCTGCTGACTACCCTCTCACTAAAGCTGTCCAGGATGAGGGTGCAGGGCTTGCATTTGCCTTTGCTGAGCTTCTCGAGGCTCCCCTGGGTCTGTCCTTGCAGCCTGCCACATTCCCTGAAGAGCAGCCCTGCCCTCCAGTAGATCCTCTGCACCCTGCAATTTGCTGTCACCCGAAAAGTTGCTGAGAGTGCTTTTTTTCCAATTACTTGTATCCCCGGTGGAGGTACATCAGCCCAAGTACTGACTCCTAAGGGTGCCAGTTGCACCTGGCCACTGGTTTGAACCACTGCCCTCTCGAAACCAGCAGTCCAGTTCAGATTTTTACCCATGTCCAAAGAGATTTAATAATTATAATGATTATAATATAGTCATGTTTTATATGTTAATATAATTGAAAATCAAGGCAAACAGAATAAAAATGGGAACACTGTCATGTTTTCCAGTATTGAAAAGGTGTTTCATCTTTCTTTAAAACTGTTATAAGTTATTTTGATATAATCATCTTTGCTTTCTCTGCTTTTCATTTAAAATTAAGAGGTTGTTAGAGGTTTATTTAAAACTAAGCGATTGTTAGAATCAACTTCTGAATTATTGCATTTTAAAATAAAGTACAGCAGACAGTATCTCAGCCTGTTCTGAAAGTAGTATTAAGACATAAGAATATTCATGTGAATTTTTAAAGGAGAGTTTCAGAATTTTTTTTTTTTTTTGTTAGAGCAAAAAGCCAGATATGGTTGCCAGCCTAGATCTGAAATTACAAACACCAAGGAATAATAACACACTGTTGCTCAGTTTCCTGCTTTTATTGGCTTGCTTGAGTGTTATGGCTGCTATCGAGTATCAGTTCTGCTGAGAATGTGTTTGACAGGAGCCAGACAAGTTCCCTCTGCAGAACCAGCACGAGGCCAGCATCAGAGCTTCTACTGCTTGAAATGTGACAAGACGTTTCTCCAAAGCAGGTCCAAAGGTTGTAATGGCCAAGATTTATCTTGGTAATTTTGGTCTTGGCCCATTGGAAATGTTTTTTAGCCTTCAGACATGTTGCTGGTCTAAGCTTTCCAGTGGGATGTGAGCCATAGACTTCTCAGTCATCATAGCTGGGTTATTTTGCCACTCAGCTATGCAGAAGCAGCAGGCCTTTAGGCTAATTAATAAATCATCAACGCATTTGTGGTGTGAAAAATGAAATATTTATGCTTGCCAGAGTAATATTTCTGTCTTGCAGCCCCATGCTCTGTTGATGCCTGATGGAGGATGAAGTAAATACCAGCTGGTGTAGAATGAGCAGAATATAATTACTTTCTACAAAGTTAACTGAATATTAAAAATAGAAATCAGAGAAGCTGGTAAAAAAGTGGAAAAAAAAAGTATAGGTATACATGCCTGAAAGGCAGGGCATAGCCAATACATGAAGAGAACACTTGCCTATCTAGTGCTGTGGGAACAGAGAACCTGCAGGATCCGTATAGTGTCCAAATGTGTCACACAGAGGTCTTTTTAGAGAGCACTAAGTGGCCAGTTGGAGTAGTTAAAAGGCCTGAAGGGAAGCCAAGGATGCTCTAATGTTCCAGTCAGTCATCATTAGGGGACCAGTGAAGGACTTAAAGCATCAGATGTTTTTGCTTTTCTAAAATGTGTCCACTATTAAAAGAAAGAAAATATTACTTCTAGGTTTTAAGGCAACCAGGAGCTAGTTTTGTTCTTTGTGTTCTGACACAATAGTAGATTTAATGGAGCTGTGCTGGGTGTGATTTTTGCAATCACTGCCCCAGTCCTTCTCCTCAGAGTGAATGTGTGAGCACCAGGCCAATCACACCCCTGGAAGAAAAACATTCTCATGTAACACAGAGAGAAGTTAACCCCTTATTTGAAGTGGAGACTCTCTACAATAATCAGCTAAAAGCAATCTGCACAAAGGGCTGATTTTACATGCTGGCAGTTACAATCAGAGGGATTGAAAGGGCAAGCCATCAAAAAAACTATCCAGAGAGGTGGTGGGGTGGCATTGTGCAGGTCAGACATCAGCCTTTCCCGTGTCTCACCGTTCTAATTTCAGACATTTTTTTTCCTGGACAATTTTTTTTTTCTTTCCCTTTGTTTTGTATACATAGTCTTTGATAAAAAACAAATGTCCAAAATCCAGGAAGCATGTTCAATTCCTATGATTTTTTTCATTTGCTTTCACAGGCATCAGAGATTATGTTGTTCAGGTGTTCAAGTTCAGTAGAGCAAATGAGCTTCCGAGTCTGTATCTGAGCCAAACCTCAATGCCAAACTCTTCAGACTGGTAATATCTTCTATTACATAAGCTCAAGTTCGGTGTTTTATACTCGAGTCAGTATGGAAGGACAGACTTCTAACATGGATTATTGGTCTGGTTTGCTGTGAAACATTTATTTTAAAATAGAAAAGGAACATACTCTTTTTTTCTGGTCTTGACATTTCTGAATTCAGGCAAAGACCTGAGGTTTGTGTGCAAGACGGTGGACAGTTGTTGCTCTTACGGGGAGCATTTGGCATCAAGAGGAAGAAAAAAGTTTTGCAATTTGTCATTTTTTTTTGTTTGGTTGGTTTTGTTTGGAGTTTTTTGGGGTTTGTTTTTCTTCTGTTAAAGGTTTGCTGCATAATATAGCATCACTGTCACTGTTTAACAATAGAGTTGCCCTTGGTGTATCATTAGGGCTGTGTTATAATCAGCCCTGTACTGTAGCACAAAGCTGTCTCAAAGCATGTGCTCCCTGCCCTCAAACACTTTGGAGAGGAGTGGAAGAAGCTGGAGGTTTTGCCCCTTTCCTCCCCATGGCTGTGTATGTGCAAGCATCAGGTCAGTCATGCAGAGAGGGAAAGTGGCACACAAGAAACTGAAAGTCCCATTCTCATGTGGCAGGGGCAAGAGCGATGCTGCCAGGTCCCCTCAATCCCCTCACCATCAAATTGCCTGCTAATTATGATTTGAATGAGCCAGTAGTACGGGTGCAGAGAGGAATGAATATATCCTTTTGCACTTGTCTGCCAGAATAAAATGAACTGCAGTCAAGGAATTTGAGACATAGATGTAAATATTTCAGGAAGAGGTAAATTTAAGATCTTCAAATGCTGCTTTAAAAGGATGCTGGACCATTTGAGAATATCCCTTTTAAACAGTAGAATTACAGAAGTAGCAGATAATATCTCTTCTCATCGCTCCTTGTCTCTTCTCTATTTGCAACAAGGATTAGAACAAAATGTCATATTTTTGGTCCATGCTTCATGTTTGCTTCTACAAGAACAGACAATTTAAATGTTAGTTATTATAGCTTGTCAATAAATTTTGGAATCTAAGCAAATCTGGCAAACATGACTGACATCTGCAAATTAATTTAGTTTTGTTAAATAACCAGCCAGCACTGTACTGCCATTGCTGACATGCATCTGAGTATAACACTAGTAATTCAGAGTGTGAGCGCTTGTGTTGTCATGAAATACAAATTATGCAGATTCTACTTATCTAGGAAGAGAGAAATCTTTGAGGCTGTGATGCCCTTTAGGAGAAGTAATCAGTAATCCAAAAAGCTCAGTGGTTTTACACGTAACAGAGCAGTGGTATGGTTTAAAACAAAACAGTCTATCATCAGTGTGTAAAACCATAACCACTAGTATGGATGGTAAAAATTAGTATTTGCTGCTTAGAAAGAAAAGAAACATTGTGGAAATGAAGGCCCTCATAAAGTTAAAAGTCAGTCAAAAGCCAGCACGAGCTACCGCTAGATAATCATAACTTTTGAATATGAAGCCATTTATTTAAGCACTTAAATAAAGTCACAATAGACTAAATACAGGTATGTGTGAAACACTAGTCTATATCCACACTGGGCTGTTGTATCTGAAAATAATAATAATATTAATACTAATCTTCCAGGTTAGAATTACCAGGTGCTTTTGTTATGGAGTATATAATAAACAGCTTTCTGTACAGGAATAGTATTTAAAAAAAAGAGAAAAAAAGAAAAAAAAGAAGAGAAACTGTGGAAAGAAGTGCTTTATTCAGAGCAAGTGGCCAAATAGGGGTGATCTAAAAATTCCCAAATTTCTTCTTTGACTAACATTATTAGTTGGCTGCATTGGATCATAAACCATGCCAAGTACCCAAGGAAAAATGGGTGTTCCTCTCACAGACATAAATCAATGGTCTTGTCTTCAAAGCTTCCACCCTATTTCAAGGGCAGTAGGCTGTGGCACTAATGTTATATGTATCTCCCACGATCTTCTGCGGGGTTTGCCATGAAGGCCGGCTAACGGGGAGTTCGGAACATCCCCCACTGTATGAAACACTGTGTGGGATCTGTTCTGCACCTGCTGAAGATTTATTGGAGATGTGTGCTTAGGCATGTGTGTATGATTAACTTTCGTGCTGTGCTTTACATCCTTGCAATTTTAAAGTTTGGTTCTTTTTTCACTTTTTTAAAATCTCTTTGATTTTAATAATCACATGTTATTCTTATACAGTTATTAGTGATTAACATGGGTAGCATCTTTCACTGTTCAGTCCGTCTTCGGTCTTTCTTGTTCTGGATTTGTAGCTTGAACATTTCTTTGATACAGATAGGATGAGCTTACTAATTTATCATGTCAAAGATACGATACAGCTATGAAATAGGATTGCTTTTGATCACCACCAGCATAAGCTGATCTGCAGCCTCCCTCTCCCAGAGCTGGTACAATGTCCATTTCAACCCTG
>NW_010129524.1:1418-51341 GCF_000699245.1 Pterocles gutturalis | reverse complement strand
ATGCCACTGTATATATTCTGCTCAAATTCTCTAGAAATATTTGACTTTTTTAGTTTTTCTTGGTACTATTTGTTTGTTTTGTTTTGTTGCATGTTTTTTTTCTTTTTCACTATTTAATAGCATTATGAAGAAGGCAGAGGAATTCTAGCTGTACTTATCATGAGGCTATTCCCCCTCCTGCAGAGGGATTCAGGCTGATATATTTTCTCACACAGAAAGCATAAAGTCTTTAATCTACAAAAAATACAAGAGGCCTCAGTTATCTCCACTGGCTGTTAGTCCCAAGGTTTAATAATGATGGTGCAAATTTCAGCACTATTAATTATTTCATGGAGACGTCTAGCAATGTTTCTGTTATTTGAAGCACTTTAAGAAGCCAGTCAGCAAAAGTTAACTTTGGGCCATAAATGATCAAATAATACTCCAATTAAAGATTTTGTGCTTCAGTAGAGAGCTTGACAGAGTAAAGCAGGGGGAGACATGATTTGTGGATCTCGGAGGGCAAATAAAGATATTCTAGGAGAAACAGAGGGACTGGATGATTTTAATAGTCAATTTTATTTAAAACCATTCAACCACATTATGACTGATGTACTCTGTAATTCATTTGGACTTTCAGAGGTGTTGCGAGAGCAGGTTTGAAAGCGTTTGAGCAATATTCTGAGGGGAGAACATGGCAAAGTGGTTACAATTTCTCTCTGTATGCTCTAGTAACCACCTCATTGTGTATTTTAAAGTAACCCTTTCTCATTATTTGCCATTCATCTGTCTCAGCATCCTTCAGTCAGATTGCCATATGATTGTGATCATATTGGATCTGCCTAGTGCTGAGCATTTTTAAACTCCATCTCTTTCTTTAAGGCCCAAAATAAGAGATGGTCTTTGTTTTGATGAACACTGCCATGTGACACCCTAGGCAGTGATATCCACACAGAGTGGAAGATTCCTTGAAAGTCAGAAAGTGTTTTGAAAGTTTTCGGTGCTTGCTTGGGCCATTCTCTCTGGCTGTAATCTTAATAAACTGAAGTTGTTCTATGAATTTCGGTCCTCTCAAAGCCTACAAACATTCCTGTGACATCTTTAGTTTTGATCGCAGGAGCCATATCTCATCATGCATTAAATAAATGTGTTATGACTAATAATGCAATATTTACTACTGTTAACCTGTTGGGTTGCTAGGTTCAGTGTTTCATCTCATCTGTCCAAGGGCTCAGAGTCACTGTGCATTCGATAACGACCGTAGTTAGCTGATCAATTTTGCATACAGTAAATATGCCAGGGTTTGGGGTTTGTTGTTTTGTTTATTTTGTTTTGTTTTGTTTTGTTTCTCAAGAAAGCAATCATCCGGGAAAAAAAGAAGTATGGTATAAATAGAACATGTAATGAAATTGGCCTGAGTCTGAAACTCATCAATCTGGAACTCATAGATGCTGTAAACCCAACAGGTAATAGATAAGAGGTCATCCTATTTCATGGACATTGCTTTAGATAAAATAGCTGTTAGAGTTAATAATTCTCACTATAAATCTTACTAACATAAAGAGCTTGGTTATACAACTGTAGTTATTTTTATATCAATGACCTTAATTATTAATATGAACCCTTCACTGCAACAGATTTTGCTCTGTCAACTATATGCCAAGAATATGGAAGTCCCCAAAATGAGCACTAGGGAGAGGAGTCGGTATTATTACAATATTTAATTTGCGTCGGGTACCTTAAATCTACAATGGACCGGATCTATTGTAATTAGGCTCACCATTAAATCACAACACTGGCAGGGAGCCATGTAAAGCACAATCAGTTTGGAGTCAGAGCTTCATTTCAGCCTTGGCTTACCTTGAAAAGAGCTTTCAGACCTGAAGAAGAACCCGTGTTACTTGTTCTGGGCTTTCAAATCATCTGAGATTGCCTAGTGAGAGCTACCACCTGCCCATATGAACCTGGCTTCCATATAAGATCATGTTCACACAGGATAAATCCTTTAGTTAAACATAAGATGAGGCTTGAACAGCTCTTTGGTCGATACTTCATATGGGCCATGTTTAGTCTGCCTACACTGCCTGAGTTTTCAGGTCTAATCTGACCTCTTGCTCTTCTGAAGCCATAGAGCCAAACTATCGGAAAGAGGGTAGCAAAGAACTAAAGTGGTCAGTCTTCAGTTTGAATTTAACTGTGTCTGGTTCTGAGTTGTTTGTCGGCATTGTGTGCAAATATAGAACACTTCTGATTTATGGAAAGCCTACACGTTTTCTGCACTGCCTCAGGAAAGAACTGAAAGTGTTCTGTTTGCATGGAGGAAGCCTAAGAACCACCCTGGGGGACTGGGGGCTAAGTATTGGTAATTAACCTCCCAAATGAGCTCACTAGAACTCATCACATATGCCTTCTGTAAAGATTATCCTCTTCTCTTTGCCTGGAAAGAAAAAGCAGGGAATTACAGGGGAGACTTGAGGTAATTTCTACATTACTGCCTTGCTAACTGTGACTTCATTCTGGTATAATCTTGTGTTTTACTACTCAAACCTTCCTTCCCTCTTAGATCGTTGGTTTCCTTTCATGGCATCAGAGGGGCTTGCACTGGGTCTCACACCAATCATTCGTTACAGGACTGGTTCCTTCTCCTTTGCTGCTGTGTTCATGAGCGAAAGGTGGATTTGGAGTTAGTTTTTGAGGCTCCTGGATTTACATTAATTGTTCAAGAGGTCTGATTCAAGTTGCTGTAATTGTGCAACCAGCAAGCGTCCACTGCATGTGTTTATTTTTCCACTTCCAGTCAGGAGGCTGGTATGAAGTTTCTTAGTTTCTGAAAATATGAAAAAACTGTTGTTGCTTTGCTTCTTGTGCTAATGAGGCACATTGCATATGAAAGAGGTCAATAGGCTAAAACATTACTTAAAGATGGAGGCGCAGACAAAGTATATGATCCCTTAGGTATCAATTGATAGGAGTATTGTCAGCAATAGCTTATTAGTGTGACGAGGTAAATAATTTTTTTTTTTTGATCCTCAAAACTCATGCTATTTTTTTTCAAGACAACTCCTGCTTTCTGAGTAAGAAATAACAAGAAAAAAAAATTGCATCACAGTAGGGTACTTATGTGCAAGGTACCTAAGGAGACTTTGCAATGAAAAGCAAACCTAAAATAACTTAGAAAACATTCTTCACTAGCATACTAGATTTCTTGGTGTTTAGTTAAAGGCAGAACTATGTGAACTGTCATGCTTTATTAAGTGACATTAGTAGAGAAGGAGCCATGGAAAGTAAAAGGAGAAGAGTTGTAAGAAACTAATAGAGTTAAACTTGGAAATTTAACATGGAACATTTCAGGTTTTCTCAAGTAGAGATAATCAAACCTTGCTAATCTGTTTTGCAAATTCTCGTCACATAGGGATGTTTATATTAAAATTAGTTCTTATTATAAAGTAGGATTCTTCTCCCACGCTAATATGATAGGTCTCTTAAACTATTTGCTTCAATGAGTGTTCCTTTAGCATGGTTCAAGGCATCCCAAAAGCTTGCAGTGAACTGACAAAGGTGCCTTTGAATACTTTAATTATGCATGGCCATCTTTACCCTATTTAGACTGACTTATCTAGATTACATGATTGGTTAGCCTTTCAGAACAAGTTGACCCTCAAATTAAAATGTTGCCTCTTTGAAGACTACCAATCAAATTAGAACAACCAGTCACACTTTTAACCTCTAAAATAAATAGTTTTTTAAGTGTTCTCTTTTAATGATCAGTTCCTACAAAATAATTTATAATTGTCAGCTGTCCACACTAAAGAAATTAAAATTCAGTTGAAGGCTAGGACTGTGATAGGCCCTTGTCCCAGCATTTTCTGATCTTTAGAGCTATGATTTCAGTAAGATCATAGAACACATTACAATAATGCCACTCTCTAAACTGGGTTGATGGTTGAGATGAACTAAGTAGAAATCTTGAAAACAAGTCCTCTTCAGCCCACCACATGAAGACTTCTAACTGCAGATTCAAGAGCTATTCTTCCATTGTTTATTCATCTCTGGCACATTTGGGAGACTTTCCAGCATAAGTCCAAAGACTTTAGAAAAGTTTCTGCATCTCCAGCGTGTCCCTGCAGCTGGCTGTAAGTGTAATCCCCATGGTGGCAAGCTGCTCTCCTCCTTTTAGGTGTTTTGCAGGTGGGATCACCCACATTGCAGGAGGCTCCCTGAGCCCTAGTACGTTCTGTGGCTCTAGAGAGATGACTGTTTTCTCTCTGCCTCTCTGCAAATCTTCAGTTGATCTAGAGGCAGCAGATAAAACAAGGAGAATATGCTGTCTTTTTTTTTTTTCTTTTAATTTTGACTTTCTATGCAATCTCTTTAAAAAAATGTATTCTGCAGCATACAATACAGCTTGCTGGTAGCACATACTTGATATATTTTTTGTAGTATTTCATGGTGCCTCCTCTCTAAAACACTAACTGTGAGAGAATTTCATGTCTATATTGACAAAACTGGTAATTAACAGCTGATGTAAAATCCTTGCATAAAATTTCCGCATCACTCATTTAGTGTATGATAATAATGCCTTTCTATTACTCATATTGATATAAGCCTCAGCATTGACAAAGTGAGTTTGTATCAAAAAAATGTGGTGTTTGATTTAAACCTGAGTGTTTTTCACATATGGCTGCAAAAGTTGTAAGCTTGGGGAATATCCTAGTTGTTCATTATAAATTATCTAATCCTACATCTATTTTTATACAAATGTGATCAGTACCTTTACAGTATTACTTTATTACAAAACAGTTTTAAGCTGAAAATGTTTTTATCAGTGAAAGGTCTGTTCACATCATGATGCCACATGTGAGAGAGAGGGGATCTGCTGGATCTTTATTCTGGTCTGGTTTTCTTGCTAGGAAAATATTTGGGGGTCTCTGGGAGGTGTTCTTCCTGTCATTCAGATTTCTGTCACTTTTCAAACTATTTCATTGCACATATAGTGCATTTGAAGTTATGCCTGTTGTAGTCAATATGTATCATCTGCACTATTGCAAACTGGTATTGCATCAAAGGCTGAATTTAGCCATACCTATTTCAATATTTCCATCATACACAGGCATAGGCTAAGACATTATTGTGTGCCTAGGTATGGTTATTATTTTAACTGAGCAGTTAAGTTATGTCTCAGGCTTGAGCATAATATCCACAGCCCTCATGAACAAGTGTTTATGCAAAAGTTGAAAGCACAAGCAAACACTCGTTGGTGTGGCTCTACTTAAAGTTCTAAATTAACTCAGCGGAAGCTGTGGTTTAGATGTTAGCAAAACGTAATCAGGGTGTGTTTACCTGGGCATACTTCTTCAGTGAAACCAGGAGAAAACTTAGTACATGAGAGACCAGAGCATCAACATCAGTAAATACAGCAATAAAAAAATCAATAATTCTAAATAATGAAACCCACTGTAAAAGGAAATAACCTTTAATGCCAGTTCTCTCTCCACTTCCATAAACTTCTGAGATTATACCTGCCACTTTCTTCTTTCCCATCTCCCACACTGCTATGTATATTATATATAACATTATATATTGTTTTTTATTAGTGGACCCAAGAATCCAGTAATACAATGGCCTAAATACAGAAGTGCAGTCAGAAAGGCTTTTCTTCCCCACTTAATGAAAGAGTTATTCTGAGGCTGTGCTATCTAACCCAGCTATATTGATTTGTATTTCTTATATCTTAAGTAGGAAATTCTCTGTAGAGTTTAATTGTGGTGGCTTTCTGTTGCCTTGAGGTTTTGGTAAATAGCTGAATTTCACCAAGAAGTTTCTTCTTCGCAAAAATTTCCTTTTAAAGAAAGCAAATAAATGACAAACAAGTGAAAAGGTGTCTGCTATTTCAGAGTTGCATCTTTTCAAGAATCTTCCCCCTTTTTTGATTGTTATTTCTTCAAGAACTTCCATACATCTCTGGAGGCACTTCAGAGCATCATTTGAAAGACTGATGAATAGAAAGCTTACACAAATAAATTTTGTCTATATTTCCACTTTCATCTGTTTCCTAGTATGCCTTGGCAGAATACTCCTCCCCCTTTCTTCTCCCTAATCCTCAACAATTATAATGGTGACCTCCTTTAAAGCTTCCCTACCTGTCTCTGATCTTGTGGACTCTTCATGTTTCATTGGTGTAAACTGAAATTGCCTTCCAAAGCTCTTAATTTGTCCTGGCTTAGCTTATGAATTATAGTATTTTGGGAGGTTTTGTTTGGTTGTTTGCATAATCCTCCCATGACTGCCTTGTTGATCTAGGACACTTTAGATCAAGTGCTGCAGAAATGACATCATGACATTCTGTGCTTCTCTGAGCAAAAACCCATCTGTCTGGAGTCTCCAGAGGATCACAACTCAGACACTTCAAAGAAAGGGTCTTCCAGTGATTTAACTTCTTGATTATACTTAGGGTCTCTACTTTGTGGTAAATGAAGCACAGCACTTTGAGGATAAAAATCTATGATTACATGCACACACACGCACACACACACAAACCCCATCAATTTTAAACACACTTTGATTTTCTAACATTTTTATTTGACTGTTAGAGTATGCAAGCAGAATAAAAATTAAAATGCTATTAGATGACATTAATGTTGACCACAAAGTTTTCAGAACACCATTCTTATGGGGATTATTGTTGCATAATTGTTTGATTTTGTTATGACATTTTGTCTTTTATTGTTTGAGGTTTATCCAAATTTATATAATAGATTTTTTTTCCCTTTGTGTAATAACATGCTGAGGGAACTTCTTCAGTGACCTATAACCCTGCCTGCATTATGGTTTTTTTTCACTTATGGACACTGCAGTTTTGAGCCACTGGACAAAGTGTACATTTCAAATGTAAATCTCAAAGGATTTAACCTGTTCAGAAGAAAGTTTTGATTTACTAAACAACAGACTCCTCATTTAGCTTCATATGCATAAGGATGATTATTGCTGTTGGTTTCTAAGCCTCACACCTACGTTGCTTGAAAACCCCACCTTCTTAAGAAACACCAGTCTTAGTGCACACTTGAAGTGTTCTTTAACCAGCTCATTATTGCAGAAAATTCATTAGTGCAGCCATACACTTGGGGAAAATGGGAATGCCATCTGAAAATATTAATCCTTGGCACACAATCCTGAAAGCAGACAAATCTGTGAGAGAGAAAAGGTTATGACTGAAGCTTGTTTTGATTTGAGTTTCTCTGACGAGCAGAACTGGCCTCAATACAGTCCATGGAGAACATAGGGGAGCTGTACAACTCAGTGGGTGGTACCCCTATTAAGAAAAGCTTATCAGTTTCTATGTTAATGCATCTTTAATTCAATGTGCTTTAAAAAATATATGTTTTAACACACCCCCTCCCAACCTATCTCAGAACATAGTAAATGAGAAAATAATTTCAATTCTACTTCTCTGTGTTGCACTATAAAAAAATAGATCTTTTAGGAAAAGAGTTTCAAAAGTAAGTTACAAAGAGCTAGACATCTTTTCCCATTTTTTTCAGTCCTTCCCTAGCTACTGCAGCATCCTCAGGGGGGGAAGTTGCGGGCTCTCACAATCTAAATCTCAGAAATTATGTTTTGGGGGATTCTTTTTCATCATGCTCGAGAAGCCAAAATTCAGATACGGTTAGTTTTGTAGGTGCTTTGGAAAAAAATCTAAGTATGTGCAAAGACCATGTTGAATTAAAGTTAATGGCATTTGCCATTATCCTGTAGGGAGAAATTGTTAGAGCTGAGGTTATAGTCCCTTGCCTGATTTTTCTCTGTACCAGGGTTAATGTTAAGGTGTATTCACAACAGAAGCTGACAAACAACAATGTTTAATTTCTCCATCTACTGTAGAAAATTGCTTATAATTTTTTGATATCCATTTAGTCTTGCTAAGGTCACATCCTCCAGCTAAACTAGGTTTAAATATATTTGGTCATCTATAGATGGTTGATAGCAAATAACGTCGTAACTTTAACAAGTATTTCTAGTTCAAGATCCACATCAGAGTTTAGGCCAGGGCTGTGGCCTGTTTCTGGAAGATATGAGCTGACCTACATTAAGGACCGTGTCCTGCAGGATGAGTGCCCTTGCCAGAGGGATCCCAGAAAATTGATCTGTTTGCTCAGCCTAGTTTAAAGAGACAACTCTTCACTATCAGTTATTTCGATGTGTACTTCAGAGTTTGGTGAGCTGTGTTTAAAACCAAAGCCACCAGGCTGTGTTTAGTGGTCGCCCCTTCAATGGCACGTGGACTCTACTTACTGTTGTGGCTGATGGGGGCTGCTTGACTAGGATTTGTCACAGTGATTGTCCATCATTACTGAAGGGGGGTTTTGAGATCCCACAAAAAACAGGACTGAAAACACAAACACCCACTGACAAATACCAGCTCCAGTCAATAGCAGGTATTGTTCTATTATATTTGCCATCCTTGGAGAAAAAAAAGTGCAGTACGTTGCAGCATTATTTAATTTAAAGTCTTAATAGACTTTATGTTTCAAAAGCTTCCAAGTAGTTTACCAAGTTGCAATTCATCAAGAAATACATTTGATGTTAGTCCAAAACGCACTTTCATAACTTGTTCTTTCTCTGGAAGCATAATTGAAAGTAAAGTAGAATATCGAATTGCTAATAAGTTGATAGGATAAAGGGGTTTTGTGACCGGAAGAGAACAGAAATAACTCTAAAGGCGGCTTTGCCCAGTCTGGGGACAGGACTGCTGCTCAGCGTGTGGTGTTTATGAGCTGTCAATAGCAGAAGGAAAATAGGCAGTCTCCTTCACTTTCCCATTGACTTGCAGGCTGCATCTGTCCAGGAGCAGAAAATCAGATTGTACTGGATGGAAAAAGGAACAGAAGGGCTTAGCGAGGAGTCGTGATACCAGGATGTGCACTGAGTCGGCAAATTTCCCCGACAGCCTCCACTAGGCATTAAAACTGCCATGCCTTGATAGACATCTGAGAGGAACATGGAGTCCCAGAGAGGCCACCTGTGAAATCAGGCAGCATTATATGAAGATGAGAAACATGAAAAAACAGCAGAGATGCTGGAAGACTATTTCCCTAATACAACAGATGCAAATGAGGTAAGCAGGACTGGGACTGTCAACAACACTGTTTTGACTATTGAAAATTAATATATTTAGTGTATAGAATTAAGTTTATGGAAGTATGTTATATTTAGTGTAAGATTTTATTAAAAATGTAGTATCTTTTTCTATGCGTTAGATAACTTAGCTGTGAAGATTAGGGCTTTGCCTCACTGTTGGACTTTGTTGTGGCGGCTAACAAGAATATAATCTGCCTCCTGGCTTTACTAAGACCTGAGCAGGTCTCATGCTTGGTCCTTACCCACTGTGCCTCTGAGTGTGAAATTTCCTACTGACTCATTGCCCATTTATAGCAATTAAAGGCCACCCTGCAGAATGCACAGAGGGAGTGGCAGACATTGCAGATGGGCGAAGGTGGCTACTGAGGCAGGAACTTCTTGAGATGCCATGAAGCTGTAACAGACTAGAATCCCCAGTTATCGCCCACATGTAGCAAGGGTGGCACCCAGCAGATCAGTGACTCAGTAGACCAGGGATTACCCAGGCTGGGGTCTTCCCAGTGGTGTCTGGAAAAGTCAGCAGGACACTGTGACAGTGGCTAAGCTAGACCTTGTGCCTAAATGGGCTATCAGTGGGAGGTGATATGAACAGACTGACATCTTACCATGCAGCTGGCTGCTTTGCTACTGGTATCATAGGACTCCTCTTCAGTGTTCCATTAGCTTTTAGCTTAGCTTGTCATTAGTTGCTGGTAGGAGACTTGCAGTCCACAGCTGTTTCATGCTGCTGTTTGATCTAAAAGCTAATATTTCAAATGAGTGCACAAAAGTTTGCCTTCTGACCCACAAGTGGCTAACATTTCAGCTCCATGTCCATGTCCAAGCCTCATGCCAGAGATAAAAAAATTCTGCATAGCCAACATAGTCTGGTGTGTGTGTATTTTACTTCACAGCTACGGGAATATGTTCCTAAACATTATTTACCTATGACCAAGCAGTTATTTATGAAATAGTAATTGGACACATTGAAATAGTGAACTTACATAATTAGTTTGTTTATATAATACTTTTTAGTTGACATCAACAGCATTCATATCAAATCTATTTGAGTCCAAAATTCTGTAAAGATTTTTGTTGCTAATTATGTTTGGTTTTTAAAATAAAACCTCTTTATATTGAGAGCAAGCACACTCATACAAACTGGCACCCCCTGAGTTCCTCATCATGTTTCCTAGACACTTTTACACCCCGTGCCAAGCTGTTGGCGGAGCAGCCATCCTTGCTTTCGGCACTGCGGCGTGAGGAGCCACACGGGCAGCGGTGTCAAGGGCTGTTTTGTCCACTTCAGCGGGCAGTACCCAAGGCTGTGCTCTCTTTGTCTTTATGTACAGACTGATGGTGACTTATAATTGTGACATCCATTTCTCCAGCCAGCTGAGGTATCCCAAGGCCAAGACCAGGGATGGTCCTCTGAAAGCAGCTGGCACAGCAACAGCAGTAGACTGCTTTTTTTTTTTCTTCTTCTTTTTTCTTTTTTCTTACTTTTCTCTTGAGCTCTGGCCAAAGCAAAGGATACAGCACCACAGGACTCTTTGGTCTGGGTGTATCTGTGTGTGCATAGGTGTGGGCATAAGTGACTGGAGCACCTGCAGTTGTTAGTTAATGGAGTTAAGGTACACACTGATGTCAAACAAAATGAAACCGTTATGGTGTTGTGAGTTGTCTGAGTGTTTCTTTGAATTGAATTATTTAAATGACCTGCTATTGTTCCTAAATTAAATATTTAAGCTTGCTGAATGGCTGCCACCCTGGCTTAGTTGTTGGTGTATCATGATTGGTACTGACAGAACTGGAGTTGGATGCAGTACTGGGGGGATCTCAACTCTTCACTGTTGTTGGCGCTATCACCACCACTGAGGGAGCCAGTTCAGCACACCAGTACTGCATGGGCAAGGCACTTCCACAAACTTGTTTGCAGTGTTGTGGCTGGGCAGCCAAGTTTCTGGAGCCAGCTAAAGCCTTTGAGAGCTCAGGTTGTCTTCCTGCACCCCAACACATGAGCACACAAACATGCACAAAATGGGATATTAAACCCCTTTTAAGGGCTATAGCTTTTCCCACCCCATGGGTAAGTCCAGGATGAATGGCCTAGCTGCTGGTGCCTTGGGCACATGGAGAAATGCTCCGGAGCTGTTCTTATGGAGTTTCAATAGACTCACCTGGTGCAGGAGACAGGGCTCTTCAGTGCCTGCTGCACACTTTCCACAGGTCCTTGAGATGAAGCATCAGTCCTGCTGATGGCACCATCTCCATTCTTGGTGAGAAAAGGAGCCAGGCTTCAATCGGGGAGAGAAATAGGAGGTCATTTGAGTCATCATAAAAATTATTTTTTTTTCCAGGTTACCTGACTTTTCTCAGTCTGTGTCTTTCACTTTTCTACTGTTTAACAAGATAATGAAGGAAAATCACTAGGCGAAGAGAGTCAGATTAGTATTACATTCTTTCTTTGATTTTTATGGAGCTAGGTGTGAATTTTATGCATCTATCTGTTATTCTAATTGTAGGTTTCTTTGTGTAGCCCATTTCAAAGTCCTAAGATACTAAGGCTACCCTGTACTCAGGAATATTAATTTGAAATGAAGAAGTAACAAAATAAAATATCATTTTACTACTCTTGTGATACTTAACAGAAATGCCAGATTTGTCTTTGTTGCAAGACTTTTGTTTAGGTGTTCAAAAGCACAACAAACATTTGTTTTTTTTTTTTTTTTAAAGGCAGACGTTTATAGTCCAGCTATGTTTTCTTCTTTCTTTCTTTCTTTCTTTCTTTTTTTTTTTTTTATTTTTTTTTTTCTGTATGGACTTGGAAACTTTTGAGGGCATGTAGAGGAAGTGTTAAGATTTTTTAAATTATTTCTTAAAATGAAGACTAGGAGACAGTTCCATTTTCTTTAATGTAATGGGAGACACTGTAATGGTAATTTAAATTATTCATAAAGCCTAAATAATTAGTTACTGTAGTTAGTTTGCAAGTGGACAGACAAGGAATATATACTACATCACTAAGGTCAGAATTCAGCTTTAGGTGTTAAATAGCATGAATGCAGTTATAAAAATGTATGTTTTAAGAGGTTCACCTTGTGCTTTTAAAGGCACAGATATCATATATTTCTTCTCAAATCTTATATCATTGAGCACTGATTCCATCCAAGCACAAGTTAATAGTTTTAGCAGCCTTAATATTTTTAACCCCTTTCATTTGCTGGTTATGCCATGGTGAGGGTCTGAAGGAGAACATGAGACTGGCCAGACTGCATTAGCTCCTGTGCCCCTTATTGTATCTCCCCCAGACACCCGGCTATGAGCTTAGGAACAAGTGCAGACTGATGTCTCCAGAGTACTCTGACATGCATCAAGAATTTATATGGTAGCTAATTTGTGAGACACAAGCGCCTTTTTAAAATTTCTTTGTCCCCACTGGATTTTTTTCTCCATAGCTCTGTCTCGTTTGCTTTTGATTCCCTGCAGCCATTTAACATCCCAAAGCAAAGTTTTTCTCAGTGTAAATTCATACCGAGAGGAGAAACACTTCATTTTGTTTGTTTTGAAACTAGAGACACTACTTGTTTCCTTTGATTGTTCCTGATCATTATATTAGAGATAACTATGGCTGTTCCTGACACACACCCTCTCCTGTTGCCCCGATTTTTTCATCTTCTACAAAGACTTACTTAGCCACATTACACTTTGGAGTGTTTTTTTTTTTACTTAGTCCTTCTAGGAGAAGCTGGTTGATACCCGATCATCCTTAGTACCATGTTTAGTTTCTCTACACCCTTTTATGAGACGGAGAAGAGGGAGGAAGGCAGCACCACAAGCAGTAATCATGATGTAGGCAAAACAGAGATTTAGATAATGCCTAGTGATGAGAGCCGCTCTTTGTGCTCTGTACCTGGCCCAAGATTCCCAATATCAGATTTCCTTTCTTCTTGTTGTTGTTTGACTGTTAGCACTGTGCTGATGCTGCCTTAGTGATAGCTTGTAGGTGTGGCATTTCTTGGTGGCTAGAGATGGTACAGAAAAAAATAATTTCATATGAAAAGCTGCAGGGGGTTGGGAAGGGTCTTCCATGTTCACTTCTGTCACTAAATTCCCTTTCCTATTTTTTTCTCTTAAAAATTATTTTCTTTTCATCATTTCAGAGTCACTAGACCTCAGTGGTTCTTTCTGTGGCCATGAAGATGTGTGGTACTCCTTTAAGAACGTATTTACTGTCATGAGCAGATGTCATCCTCTCCCCGTTAAGCCACTTTTCCAGTCATTTATGACAGTGTATGCCTGCACTGGTCCCTGAAACCTCCCCTGTAGCCCTCATCTCTACTGTCAAAATTGACACTTATGTCATACTGGACCCTATTCTTCAGGATCATGCCTGGAAATGGTAAAAATTCAGATTGACACGAAGCCTGCCATTTTCCAGTTTATATTTTCAGGACAGCGTGAACCTGTGTATTGCACATGTCAGTCAGGTGTGCAGACACCCGTCCTTGGGTTCCTGCATTGGCTGACAACCACTGAACAGCCTGGTCTGTAATCATTCTTGCCTGACACAGAGCGGGGTTTGGAGCTCGGAGGTCCTCCTGAGGTCTCTTCCAGCTGAGGTGTCCTACAGGTCTGTGGCTGCAGCCCAGTCCTGGCAAATAGTGTTCATCTGTTTGTCCCATAATGGCATCTACCACTAGTGAATCTGACAGTGTCTTTGTTGTTTCCCTAGTCCCTACCCCAAACCTTTTGTCCCAAATGAGTGGTTCCAGTGCAGGACTCTCATTAGTATCTTCCCACATTGCCAAAGGTACCAAGAAACATTATTTTTTTGTTGTGGGAAGACAAATATGCATCAAAAAAAGAAATAAGTAACAATTACGGGTATTCCAAATTGAATACCTGTAAGAAGTGGTATGGCAGTATCCTATTGCCCTCTTTTATGTGAGTAGAATGTGACTCCTGACTTGCAGATGCTGTTTGAATATCTCCCTGTGAAATATGCTTGGTAGTGCAAGAACGTCTAGAGCTCAAATACATTTTCAGTGTTAAAGACTGTAAGGGACTTTTCTATGGAGTTTAAAAAAAATGGGCACTGGAGAGCACAGCAGACAGTCAACCATGCAGAGACATAGCTCAAAACTGACCAGTTTCAAAAGGAGAAACTTGCTTATTGTCATGAAGCTGAACTGTATTTAGTTCAACTCTAAGAAATACAGACACGTAAGTGACAAATGGATGTCTTTGTAGTTCTGGACAGGGAAATTGATATGGTCTTCTGCTGTTTGTATTGAAGTCCTTAAATCCACAGGACTTAATCAAACCAGAAGTGTTCACAGAACTTTATAATTATGACAAAATGACGCTGGTTGTGGTTTTGTTTTGTTTTGTTTTAATAGACCTGACATCTAACAGCATTGTTAGCACAGGGACTTTGATTTATTTAAAATTATTTTAAATGTCACATACTATTAGTGTAGAAGGCATAATTCCTAGTAAGACACTAGGATTGAACCACTTGGTAATTATAATTGTATTTACAGAGGGGAAACAAGTTTCTCACATAGGGAGGATATTTTAATCTGTTCTGCTGTTTGTGACTTCTCTTTTTTTTTTTTCCACCTAGTGAGTAGGTTAAAAAGTAAAAAAGACAGAATTCTCCTCAGGAGACAGATTCTCCCCAGGCAGAATATATATTTTAAAATGACTGCCGTCAATGCAATGTGGTAATAGACCTTCATCCCTAATGCAAGCGCTGGCAGCAACTGAGGCATCCAAGGCATCATTTACTAGAATATATCTGCAGATGACTTTTTGTAGCTTTTTGTAGCAATCTGAGTTCAATTCAAACCATAATCAGCTAATCACTGGCAATTTTCAGATATGAGTCAAGCTAATTTCAAGACAATCAGCCTTAGATAGTTTCATTCAACAGCCCTGGAGATGATGTTTATGTTGATGTCCATTAGTATTCCAACTGACAGTAATGTGCACTCTGCAAAAAGAAAAAAAAATAACAAAACAACCCCACAAAAAAACCCTCTCTACAATGAACAACAACAAAAAGTCTGCAAACCTGAAGTGTAGAAAATGGAAATTTATTTTTACCCAACGGTATTCCCTAGCAGGTGATCTAAACCTAAGGTTGCTTTGTGCAGGGAGGCAGTGGGTCATTGAGGATGCCCTGATTTGAAAGTGTAGCTTAGATTCTGTTCAGCACTGAATGTCAAAACATTTACTCTGCTTAAAAAATCAAGGAAATTAAAAGTGGTGTGTCCTGGGTTAAGCAGAGACAGAGTTAACTTTCTTCAAAATAGCTAGCAAGAGGCTGTGTTCTGGATTTGTGCTCAGAAGAAAGCTGATAAGAAGCGATGTTTTGTGCCGCTACCAAGGTCGGCAGACAAGGGAGGAAGCACAGCCAGTTGCTAGCCTAGGATTTGATCTTAGGTTCAGGATTGAAACTCAGAGTAGCCAATAATCTATTCCATAACATTCACGTCATGCCCAGTATATAGGTGAGGACCCTTCAGAAGATCGTCCCTTTTGGTTCCGGGTCCATTTGGTTTTTGGATCTCTCTTGGCTCCGGATCATCTCACTCCAGGTGGTCACGCTTCCCCCCCTGCCCTGCCCACCCCACCCCGGTCAGCTCTCGGTCTGGGACACTCGGACTGTTATCTCCGTTTCGTGAGTGCCGTTTTTTCAGTACTCTCCCTGCTCCGGGATCATTAGCTGGGAAGAGGCTGAGCCTTGGTTATTGGGTGGGGGTGGCAGTATCACTGTGTATTATTCATTTATATATTTGTATATGGTATTATTTTCAATATTATTGTAGTTTAGTTATTAAATTGTCCTTATCTTAACCCACGAGTCCTTTTTTCCCTTTACCCCTTTAACTCTCTCCCCTATACTCGGGTCGGGGGGGGAGGGGGGGGTGGAATAGTGTGAGCGGGTGTGTGGTTTTGGCCCCCAGCCAAGGGCAAACCCATGACATGGTGTCAGAATCAAGGTCCTACACTATGTTTGTTACTTTTGCAAGAGCTTTTAGATTCAAACCACATGCAAATTTCCTGTGATGCATCACTATGGCATGTGAATGAGTCTATAATGGTGCTTGCTTGCTTGATTTTTTTTTTCTTCTTTTTCTCTTTTTTTAACCATTACTTGGATTTCTTATCCCTTCACAGGCTCTAGACTTAGATGTACATAGCACCCCATTTGCAGAGAAATATTCCCCACAACACAGAGGGATGCCTCTTCCAATCACACAGCCAAAGAGAGATGTTGTGAGACATCTCAGTTAAGATATGGTTAAGTGGACTTAACATATGGTTAAGCGGACTTAACCATATGAGCGCCCTTCCTTTATGGAAACACTATGTCAGTCCCTCAGTTTATGAGCAGAAATTGGATGGTTAAAGCCTGTGTCTGCCACTGCTAAACACAAAGAGGTGGTTTTGGGCATCCATTGTGGGGTGGGGGGAAACCCTGAGTTCCGCTTCTTGAAGCAATATGGTATGTGACTAAGCTGTTGAGGTATTAACTTTTCTATTTGCTTCATTTTGCTGTCCTAGTTAGCAAATACAGCTTTGGAGCTATTGTCATCACTTCCTTGGCCTTATGTGCACCATTAACATGCAATTCAAGTGCTGTGGTCTCTTCTGGCCTCTGCCTGGAGCTGCTGAGGGTCACCTCTCAGTGCCTCAGTGCCAGAGCTGTCACTGTAGCATGGAAGAGCACTTTTTACATGTGGACTCTGATTGGGAATGCACAGAGAGAGAGAGAGAGACAGGAATCTTTTATTAAAGCTGCTGTTACTTGATCAAATTAGAAAATAATAAACACCTGAAAAAATTGTGAAATATGCAGATGAAAAGAAATCTTTGTTTCAAATCAGTCACCACTTAAGGAGACTGAAATGAACACTAATATAAAAAAAAAAAAAAACAACCCAAACAAACAACATTGAAAGAAAACTCCAAAACAATTCAACCCCAGTGTATTGGGCAATCTGATATTCAGTGCTTTGTGCCAAGCAACACCAGTCAAGAAACACTTAAGCAGCTGTCTCCCGGTTGGATCCTGAACTAACTGTGATCACAGAGGAAGGGGACCTGCAGTCATAAACAACTTTGCTCAGCATACAAGAGCCATCGGATGGCAACCAGAACATTAACACAGCTAAAAAAGGAACATGGATTAATAGCAAATGTAGCAGAATGCCATTTCATAAATCAGTACTCCCTCGTCTTGAATAGCGTGTTCTGCTGGCTGCATCTCAAAAATATGAATGGCAGAAACAGGTCTTTAGAGAATGGAGATAAAATGATTTGTGTCAGAGAAAAACTTTCCTAGGGAGAGAATGTGAAATGACGGTAACTGTTTACCGTGGATGAGATAAACCAGACAGAACAAGCTCCTGATAGACAAGGTAATTAATGCCATACTTGTGCTCAGAGAGTTATTCTTTAATGAAATTTTTTAAAAAAACAAGGCATGATTTAATTATGGTAGGTAGCAGCAATTGTAAAGCTCACACTGACTATACATTATGTATCATATATTATACATTATATTATGTTACCTGTTATATGTCCCATGTTACACATTATATGTTCTATAAGTTGTGCTATATGTTACCTGTTATATGTTATATAATTTAGATGTTGTTATATGATGTATTACACATTACATTCTAATGTATTATATTATACCATACATTACATTACATTATTATTAGATATTATAGCGTAATAATAAAATAAGAATAATTTTTAAAAAGATGTATACAAAAGAAGAGAGATGCCATCATGCTGTCTGGGTATACTGATAGATAATTATCTTGGAGAAAAAGTAATTTCTTACACACACATCATTCCATAATTGCCCCCTAGGAATTACACTGCCAGAATAACAAAGACTGAGTAGCAGCAGGAAAAAAATTACTGTGGATTACTGGACACAGATTTATCACTGTGTCAATCTGATATATAATTTAAATGGTCTCAAATATCTTAATGCTAGTACAAAAGAAATCTTCAAATAAGAGCCTGTTTTGTTTTGGGTTTTTTTTTTTTTGTTGTTGTTGTGTTTGTTTGTTTTTGTTTTTGTTTTTTTTTTTTTTAAATGCAGCTCCTAACACATCCAACCACAAAAACTAAGATTTGTCCAATTGCGGTTGCTTTGAATGCCATTTCTTTGCCATTGTGTCAGCTGATGCACTAGTCAGAAAGGTAGACTTGGATGCTGTCTGCCTAGAGATGTGGAGGTATTAAGAAGAGACATAATGTGTATTTGAGAAGAAAGTGCTGCTACCTGTTGAGGCTCCCAGCTCAACAGTGAGCAGCAGCTGATCCCAAAGGACACCTCATGCCATTTCTGCTCAGTGATGGGAAGTGCGTGAAGGTTGCGCGAGTGTGAGTAGCCCTGAGTTATTTAAAATACCTTTCCATGCAGATTTTGCGCAGCAAAAGACAGCTGCATAAATATTAATGGAAAGGAAATACAAAAGGTAGTTGTGTAAAATGAATACACTTTAAAAGGGCTGTAAAATATTCATAGGAAATATTTCTAGCGTGAACTTAGAATAGGGGCCCAAGCCTGGAACTTACTGACACATTTCTCCACCTGGTTGCAGTCGGATTGCAGGTCCTCAAATTGCTGAGACAGGTCTAGGGCTTCAGCAGCTGAGGTATGTGAATGAGGCTGAGGACTTGGGTCACTGGGGCTGAGCTAAACCATGGAAGCAGGCTTGTTATTGCCATGTCTGTGTATGATTTATTGACATGATGTCAACACTACTTTGCAGAGTCACACAACATCAGCACTGCCGAAATGCTGGTACCAGTGCCCTCTATAAGGCAGTTGGAACTGCAGCTGCGCAGACCCTGATGCCTCCTCTCTCAGCATGCCAGCACGGATGCTCGCTGGGCTGCCAGGTGGCTGCCGTTGACTGAAGCTGTGGATGTGCAGCTAGATCTCACAGCAGTAACTTCTCATTCTAGCTCAGACAGAATGTTCAGGTTCCTACTCTTCAGGAGGTTAGGTAAGCACAAAGAGACAAATCCTTCTATGTTTCATCTGGGGATTTTTCCGAGTTTGATGAGATCCACCTAATGCAACATTCCAAATTTACTTTCCATTGTCCTTACTTTTCTTTAGTTGTTTTGGTTTGCATTTAATACCAAGTTAAGCTTTTAAACGGTTTGTATGTGCTATCTGCAGCCTCAGGAAGTTTGTAGGGGTCAAAGACAAGACAGGACTAACAGAAGGGAGATCCTTTGAGGGCTTCTGCATGCACAGATTGACTCAGGCAGTCCCCTGACCTGAAAATGGTCAGGGGAGGGGAGACTATTAAGAACAAATACCCACATGCTTGTTCCCTCCTTTGCGGTATGCAACCATACCAGACCATATGGACCTCTGTTGCAGCCTCATGGAGATATTCTGCTGCAAGCTCTTAAACTCAGTGTCAGCCTTGACAAGACTGACATAAGTTAGGTACTGTGATAGGTCTAAGTCAGATGTTAAATGAAAGAAATTCCCCTGGATAAAGTATAACAAACATAAGAGTATAAAAACAGTTTTGCTATTAAAACAGGAACTTAGCCCCACATTTAAATGATTTTACATTAAAAATATAGCCCAAGCAGTAGACCTAGTAGTAAAAGAGAAGGGCACTATCATGTCTTGTTGCAGGGATGCTGAACTGTAGTATCTCTGGGCTTCTCTCAGAATTATCTTTTAGTAGGATTAAGATTTATTGAGCCTTGTTTGTTTGAGATGAGCAATGGCTTCCCCTCCATAGCTGGTTACTGAGGAGAAGGTATTAATTCTAAAGGTGAGGAAAAGAATCAATATCCATTCCATTGGATATTGATTTATCTCCATTTTAGATGGTTACTTCCTTGAAAATTATGAAATATATAGAGAGTGAGTGTATGTGTGTAATACAACCTGTAAAGCTTCCAACTGGATCAGCATTATTAAATTATACTTTCAAGTTATGGCAACAATGGGGTTCACAGAGATTGTCTTTCTCAGACTGATGGTTGGAGTATCTCAGATACACATGTGTGCAATAGATGGGCAACGCACCTGGAAGGCTCTGAGGAATAGGAAAAAAAAAAGAAAAGGCTGTGCCTTGAGCACAGTCCCCAACTATAGCTGTGGGGCAGGGCAAAAAGCATAAGACTGGGAAATGAAAGAAAAGCAAAGGCCAGTGCTGACCGTCACAGCCCAGCTGATCCTGCACTGCAGGGAGGGACATGGATGGAGTCCCACAGCCTTTCCCCAGGCTCAGATGGCTTTCCAGGGAGCAGCTCCTGGTGGGAGCTCAGTCTCATTGCTACACACTGGCTGTGTGGCTTACATGTGGATGAGGAACTGAGTGCAATTAGAGCTGCACCGTCACCTGCAGTGACGATCTGAGATCCAAATCCTCCAAATCACCTGTAGTAATTAACAGTATCACAAAGCATCCTGGTAATAGATCCTAATGAAAGACTCAGGCATGGAAGTCTTAATGTTGATTAATTTATTTATGTGACAGATGGCCACCCAAACACCTGGGTTGATACCAGGAAAAGTCTACAGCAAACTTCATTTTTCTCCAGGCTAAAGCCTCAACTTGGAGCACTCCTGGGGGTCTGGGAAAGGGGCACCCAGAGACACACTTGTCTCATATGTGCTCTTATTAGCACACACTCATCTACTGCCATATGGCACCTTATGTTGAGATGTGCTGTAAACAAAATCGCAGGAGTCTAAATAATATTTAAGAAGAAAAAGCAGCATAGACCCAGCTGTTTCTTAGTACAACTTAGACTTGTAATTATTCCTTTCTTCCTCACCACTACAACTGAATCTGCTCAGCTGCCCTTAAAGTGAGTTTCATCTCTGTCTAATTTTTTTCAAAGTTAGAAGCGAAAGTTCATTTGAAATAATCAAAGAATTGCCCAGTATTTGCATTGGGTTACTTGAGTGTTGCTCTGGATGGCAGCTCAGCCAGGCTTCTATTGTAGTAATGAGACTGAATTTTCAGTAAAACTGGCATCCTTGCAGAGCCCATGATGAAGTGTGGTGTCTGGGAGAAGTCAGCCTTTCCTGGAAAGGAAAAAAATTAGTGAAAAGCAACTTCAAATTAAAAATTTCCTCTCTCCAACTCCTGATTAATTCTAGAGTAAGGCTTCAAGTTTCTTTGTCCTTCACACCCACAAACACATTGCTGCACCACTGCAACACTTAATGGAGTAATAGTTCAGTAGATGGAGGGATAAGATAGTCAAAGTAGTAGTGGTTACAAACTTCATTCAAGTCACATTTCAAAGAGATTTTTTTTTCTTTTGGAGAAGACTTTTCTTGTGCAGTAGGACACATAGGTACCAATTCTAGACAAAAACTGATCAGCTTCAACATTGCACTGGCAAATCACCAACTCCTGCATATACCATCAGTCACTTCTACTGATTCCTGTCATGCACACACTAAAACCATCATTGTCCTTCCTCTTTTCAGTAGCTCTTTCCATTCATAGCATTAGCTGATCACAATAAAGGACAAAACCTTAATCACTGTAACTATATATTATACTTGCATTTAACGTGACAGAAGAGACAGTCCAGAAGAAAGTAAGAGAAAACCTTGGTCTAGGATGGGAAATACCTTTTTTGAAAAACGGATCTTAAACTCTGTGTAAAGCTAATTGGCAGCAATACTTTTTTCTTTTTTTTTTTTTTTTCTTCTTCTTTCCCATTCCTGGAAGCACACTCTTTACTTTTTCCTGCAAGTCACCTAAATCTTGTCCCTTGCTTGCAATGGCTATGTAGTTATAGGTGTCAATCAGCTATGCTGAGATACATTTAGTTACAAGTAATTATATTTGACCAGATGAAATTGTACAGTTAATCTTAATTATGAACAGATGTGTTTCAATATAGCCTTTCAACCTTTGACTTGCCCAATTTACTCTCACATTTTTACTTTATATCATTAATTGACTGTGTTAAGTAATCACAGACAACTATCTGTAATGTAACCGTAATAAGGGAGATACTAAGCTAAAAGACTACAGGCTAGGCTGTGGCTTTGCCTAACAGTTTCAGAAGCCTGAAAGCCCAGCTGTCGAAAGGCCTGGCTTATGATCCTGAGTTACTCCAGTGGTTTAGACGTTACCTGTTACCTCCCCACCAGCACAACTGTCACAACTTCACTGAAATTGATAGGTGGTTTTGTTTGTGTCTACATTTATGAGTCAGATGAAACTGTGGACAATAAATGAGAACT
Source organism: Pterocles gutturalis (assembly GCF_000699245.1). Classification (NCBI taxonomy): domain Eukaryota; kingdom Metazoa; phylum Chordata; class Aves; order Pterocliformes; family Pteroclidae; genus Pterocles; species Pterocles gutturalis. Next base: position 28,963 of record NW_010129524.1, on the reverse strand, counting down.
GAATAACTCACGTGTCCACATTCACTTGGGTGAAGAGCTCTGCCTCACAGATTGAATTTTGGTTCTCAGTACAGTCCCCAGGACACTTGTCTGTGGTGCAGTCCATGTGTCACTGCTGGTCTCAGGGCTTTTGTTTTCCTTTTTCAGAAGTGCCCCTGGGATACTAGGAGCAGAAAGATCCTTTGAAGAAATGAGGAGCCAGGCTACTGAGACCTTTTCTCTGTCAATGTAAATAAGTTCTTGCTTTTTTTTTCTTTTTCTTTTTTTTTTTTAATATATCTCCCAATCACCTCTTTTCTAAACTTGTATTTCCTCTAGTAATAACATCCCACTGGGTGAAAAAAAGGCAAAACTTTTACTGTTTTTTTACCCTGCAATCTTTGATGAGTTGATTAAAGGTATGACAAAATACCTTTCCCAAGGGCTTATTGCCATTATTTATTTAATATAGCTATATAAAAAATTTATATTCCAACACTGAAATTTATGCGGAAGATATAATTTATAAGGCATATATTTTGTTTATTAAAAATAATAAAAATGAAGCCAACAAATCTTCATAATTCAAAGTATGCTGAAGGCCAGTCTGCTCTCCACCACTGATACTGTGTCATCTCTTCATTTTGTGTGCTGAAGAGATTATCACTGGATAAGATTGCTAAAGTAAAACCATATTGGGTGCATTTTTCATCTGCCTATCAGCTGGGATGTAAAAATGACAAGGAGTCATGAAGCTTCCTTTTCTTAGAGCAAACTTTAAATGATGAAGGTAACACATTTTTGAAGTGTGTTGACCCAAAAGGCCAGAGAGAACAAGGTTTAAACTGAAGAGGTGGAAGAAGGGTGGGAGGAGGGGTGTGGAATGATGGTGTTAATTAAACCATGGGTTAGGGAATGAAAAATGACATCACCTGCCTATTCCTGACACCCACACAGGGCTGAGGAATACAGCAAATTCAAACTTGGTGAAGTGAGAAAGTTAAGAGTAGATTTAAAGGGACAGCATTGTCAAATGTGCTATTTTAGAGGGGAAAAAAAGATAAAATAAAACATTTTGGCTGTGTTGTATGTTTGATGCTCATCCAGAATGATTTTGCCTGGCTCCTGAAATAGTAAGCTCCTTTCCTTAGAGGTGATCATTCTTCCCAGCCTTTTCTTATCACTTTCTTTCCCTCCCACAATATCAACTGCTTAAAAAAAAAAAAAAAAAAAACCCAAAAAAACAAACCAAACAGAAAAAGCTTTGAATTAGCAAGTACCTCATCTTACAGAACTTATATAAATGGAAGCAACCAATTATCCTCCACCTGAAGCTGGCTAATGGATCTTAGAAAGTAATTACTCAGCCAACAAGCCAGGAGTTCATGGCTTGCCTTCAGATCTGCTGGACACTCAAGCCAATCTCAAAACAGGATGAGCATCTAGTTGTTTGTTTGTTATTTTTTTTTTTTCCTTGGGTCCTAACCAACAGAACCTTTAATATGGGGTTTATCAACATTTCACTGTTACTGAATGTACACAGACAGACTGTCAGGGACAGGAGGTGGGCACAGGGTTGCAGCTCTATGCTCACACTTTACAAAAAAGGTAACTCTAACCTTAAAAACTCATGAACTATGCTGGCAATGATGAACACCAAGCTGCCTGGATGGATGCCCGGATGGCCAGACCTTTTTCTGGTTGTGCCAGTGAGGAACAGCAGCGAGCAGGGAGAAGCCAATGCAGCAGCACACGTCCTTGAAAATCACAGTCCTCAATTTTAAAGAGAGAAGGTAAAAAGCTAATAATAATTACAGATAAATTGCAGTTTGTTCCAGCAGCATTGTTTTCCAAAATTAGAATGAGCTCTTTCTACTGCAGTAAAATCCCACTACAATAATAACAACAACATTCCCCAGGTTGCTGCTCTTTCTTTTTCCAAAGTGAATTTAACGATTTGGAAAGTGACTGTCTCAGAGCAGAGTTGTGAGTCAAGCACGGTGCAGGCAGCTGCCCTGCAGACCTCCCCCCGCCCCATTGCTCAGGCATCTCGATTCCACCCCAGCTGGCCAACAGCCCCCCAGGTCTGACAGGGCTCTGCTCGACCCCGCATCGCTCCCACCACCCTGCCCGATGCCCACCACACCAGCCTGGGCAGGGCTCCCTGCTGCCCACTGTCCCCAGCCTGCCTGCTAATCGTGACTGAGCACAAAGTACACTGACAGCACCGTATGGATGATTACAGCTGAAGGAATGCACTTTGCCCCTCAGGAGGTGAGTCCTCTGAGCTCCTTTGCGCCATAACATCACAGAGAGGCTCTGTAAGCACAAGGTTACTCCACTAGCTTAATATGCAACCCAGCACTGTGTGTTTTCATACTTAATATGCAGATCTAATTGCTTGCCTGTGTTTTGATGACCTTCTCTTCCTGGAATTTGCTCTTATGTGGCTAATCTTAGTGAACTTCAAAGCATGAACTCAGTGGCTTTTATTTTTTTTATTTCTGCGGCTTGTGTCTGACACCAATGTCAAAACTCTTTGTAAGGGGCAGGACTATTTTTACAGGGATAGTTCAGGAAAAAAAACAAACTAAGCCAAAACAAAATCCTTTAGCATTCGGTTGTCCTCTTTTTTTCAACATCAGGACCTTCACTTTTGCTGAACTGGAAGGTTACACATTTGGTCACTTCCACATACAGCCTCCTGCCAGGAGCATCCTCAGTCCTGCCTACCTAATGCTAGCTTCAAGAATGGCTCATAGGTAATTCCCTTTAAGAGAAAGGCTGTTCTTTATTTCTGGGTGTAAATGTGAAGAGATTTGACTAACTACTTCCCCTGTCTCATACTGCTAAACCACACACACAAATGCATTTTTCCTGTAAGGAAGTGCCCCCCTTTCTCCCTCTCCTCCACTTTTCTTTGCCCATTATTCACCTCCTCAGCAGTAATATGCAATAAATTTGTTTGGGTTTTTTTTTTTTTGGTGTGGTGAAAGTCTACTTTAAAAGCCACCTTGTTTAAAGATTAAAAAAAAATGAAGAGAAAAATAGCCACAGAACAAACTAATCTCCCTTTCCAAGTATAAAATAAACGCTGTCTTATTTTTTAGGCTTTACAGCAGCTCATGTGTCATTTTCATCATTTCTTCCTCTCTAAATGACTGAGAGGCAGTGAGAGGAGGTGAGAAAAAACTTTTTTGTTCCTCCTAGAAAATACATATTCAGAGCTTTCCCTAACCTGATTTCTGTCTACATTAAATCATCCGTAGCCAAAGCTAAAATGGAACCTAAATAACCTGATATTTGCATCAACTTTCAGTAAAATGTGTATTGGTGATTAGGCTAATATAACAGCATCAGCAACGTGATACATGGAGCCTGTAATTTTTAATGTGGTAAACTCTTGGATTTGCAGCACTTGGCAGCAAACTGAGGAAAGCAGGCCTTCCAGAGATGGTTAAGAGCAGGCTGTGAAGTAGGGCAATTTGATTAGAAATTAACTGTCCCTTTATCTTAACAGTGAAGGGCAAGAAACAGCAAAAAAAAAAAAATAAAAAAAAAAATTGGGCAGTAGTGGGCCTATTTGTTATCTTGCGTAAGTCACTCAGCACCTAACTCGAGCTCACTTGGATCAACAGAAAATGTCCCAGTGACTGCACAGACAGCAGACCCAGCCATTAACTCTTTCAATTTCTTGGACCCTTCATGAATAAATTATTTTCCCCCCCCTTTTTTTTTCCCCTCGATACCCTTCATCAGGCAGCTATCAACACAAGATGAGCTTTGAGCTTCTGCTCTCGACTTAATTTCCCCAAAATGACAAATAATACCTTTGCAGCACTGCAGCATTTATGGCAGGTATCGCCTCAGTGAACGCAGGCGGTAGGTAATTCATTCTGATTTCTGTACATATCTTCATGTGTGTTTTTGTTAGCCAATGTATTATGACAGTGGAAACATCTAATTAGGTTACACAGTTAAAACCAAAGCAATCTGTCTCATAAATATTTGATTTTCAGCTTAAAGTGCCTGAAAAATATTAAATGTTTAGTTCATACCACCACGGCTGCTTTGTATCAAAAAACCCTTTCAGTGTGTAAACATAATCTGCTGAATTTCTCCATAAACATATCACTACCCCAGGAGAAGCTAGCATGAATATGTCCAATAAATGCTCTTGAAATCCATTCTTCTATCTTCTCAGCTGCAGCAAAGAGAGTTATTCAGGGTATCTGCTAGCTGATGTACACTATAGTGATATAATTTGTCTTTTGGGACCTTTGGTTGTTAATTAGAAGTTCCAAGTGTAGCCAGCAAACACAGATGTAGATGGCATGGCGGCACCGTGCCGGCAGGGTAGTTATTGCACTCCTGTACACCAGTTTGAGATCTGGTGCCACGCGCTGTAGTAAAGTAGTGATGCTGCTTTAGCCTGAGTCCTGTGTATAACTCTTCCCTCTTAGCCCTAGCATCACCCTTATTTGCTGACCCTGGTAGTTAACTTAACTATTAGCTGTCTAAACCATAACCCCATCTCATGCTTCTGCCTTAGTCTTAATCCCTGAGAATCCACCCCAGTCTGTCCCTGAGCTTCTTGCTTGAACCTTTGTCCCAGTTTACCATCAGCCCTATGCAGGACTGGTCCCTCTGCTCTAGACATACACCACCTTCCTTCACAATCCTGCCCTTAAAAATAAAACTTCTCTTCTGTCAAAGACTGCTAATGTCTCTAGTTGAAGAGCTGGAATAAATTCTTATTTATCAGCTATCAGTTATCACTGGTGCTTAATCTGAATGTTTGTAAGTCTGATAGATCTCTTAATAATAAAAAAATCAAGCTTCTAATTTCTGGATACTCTAAAATTCCATTTCAATTCTATTTGACCGTCCTGGATTTCTATTTAAAATTACCATGCATCTGTTTCTGCTAAACTGTGTTTCTTTATCCTGATGTTATCAAAAGTATGGTGCAGATTTGTTCAGTGGATAGTCTGGATAAAATGGGGAATGCAATCATACTTACAGTTCTGCTGCAGATCATGCTCCTGACTAATGCAAGATCCAAAAAGACTGAGGGACATACCACTCCATTAAAAAAAAAAAAATTCCTGAGGAAAAAAGACAGAAGAGAGATTCAAATGCTACAAGACTTAACCGGCCTTTTGCAGGACTCCAGTACTGGACACTTAGAAGACCCAATTATAGTTCAAGAACCGCGGATTAACCTCCTAGCATGTTGGCTCTTTGCGCCCTGCATACCCTAACTGCAATGAACCCTAACCCAGGTAGTCTGCACAAAGATTTAAGTGGATATAATTTATTTACTGCATAGTTACATAGTGTAAATCTGAATTTAGGCCCTAATGAAAGTACTTAGAAAGATTAGTGAAGACCATCTTTAAATGAATTTGTCTGATCATATTATTTCTTTTATTCAAGGAAACATATCTATGAATAGTTACCCACACTATGCAAAATGCTGAGTCTTTTCTCTCTTTTGCATTCACACATTCATGATACCCTAGAAGTCTTTTCTTCATGTTTTGAAGGAGTTAGTTCTCTTTCATTTGAGAAAAGGAAAATAGGTGGCTGGATAGATGATAACTAAATAATGTGCCCAATAATAATAGTAACCTGTCCCTTTGGGAGACTTCAGGTGCAATGTAACATTGTCTCTCAGCTGTTTTTTCCTTTAATATTCACTATTTATCTATTGTTTTATGAAAGTCTCATCACAATTAGAAATTTCAGTTCTCATTCATTAACACTTACTTAAAGTACACCATAATGTTAATGGAAACAGGGCAGAGCAAACAAACATCCTGCTTGTAGAATTATAAAACTTTATGTGTGCAGCATCATTCTTCTCATTCTGGTGAATATTTCAATATTCAATACAGTTTGCATTAAAAAAAACAACGCAAACCAAACAAACCACACTGCACTGACAAGTGTATATGTATGGTATGGTTCTTGTACATTGTATCATGTAAAAAAGAAAAGAAGTTATGTTCACCTTATTAGAGAAAACACTATGTTTCGGAAGTCAAGAATAAAGATTTATAATAACATATTCAAAAATATTACACTAAACGTGACAAATGCTGAGAGTGAACAAATTATTTTCTAAAGTCTATATTTATGCATCCCTGCACAATCATATTCACTCCCTCATCACAGACTGGATGTGTTCCTCTGTTGTGCACTGTTCTGGATGTAATGGCATAGAAACTGATAAGGATAAATGGTGATAAAGAGGCAGAAGCAAAGATGGAAAACCTATGAAGGATGAGGTTTTTATATCCAAAATAGGGACCTGACTTTTATAGATAACTATACCCAATATAGATCAATAAAAGAGTAAATTAGATTTGATTCAGGTCCTGAAATGGATCCATGGGACTTTGATCTTATTTAGCTAACTCCTGTGTCAGTCTGAGGAAGCTGGAATAGGCTGTTTGTGTGAATGAGCAGCTCTCAGACAAACCGAGGTTATCAACTGCATGTATTGCCCTGTTTCTGTAGCCAATGCTAGTCAGTACGTGGGAAAAAGTGCACACTGGATCCTCTGGAAAAGCAAAAACCTAGAAGAACTACAGGATGTGTGGGATCACGACCCTCCACAGAAAATGCTGAAATGTGAAGTGAACTCCACAAGGACAAGGTCTTTGCAAGCCAACAACCAGGACTGCACCAGGACTAAAGCCAGCTGCTTGTGAAAAGACTGTGAGAGTCCTTTGCTATAACTGTGAAAATCTGAATAACTCTACTTTATTGTATAAACTAATTTTTTTCCCTTGGGTGGTATTCAGGAATTATACACCCATGAAATAAATGAGTGTATTTCATTAATCCTGAAACTTCACTACACTTAGCTCTCCTCTATAAGTAATAGCTCATGCCTCTGATCCAACACATTAACATTTGGAGCATGTCCAGAACTACAAGATCAAAAGCCACACTTGTTGGGCAATAAGTGATGCCTTGGTAAAGCCCCTACCCAATGCCAAGAATCCATACAGAAGCATATCTGTCTAAACAAACAGACTAAATAGAATTTATAATTTTTGAACATAGTTTAACATTCTGGTATTTAGCAATTTTTCAAGCAAAATGTTTCTCTTTTCAGTAATTAAATAACAATAATTTCAGACCCAGGTGTATATGAGGAACAGTGCAAATGTCACTCACCATAAGAATTTTGCTTTAAGATATATGCAAAAAATAGCATACATTTATTTTAGAGTGACTGAAAGAATAGCATATATATATATATTTAGGGCTCACATATATTAAGAAAAAGAAAAAGAGAGAAGACTGACATTTATTTAAAGCTTCAAAGATAGGTAGAATTCTAAATTAATTCAAAGATAGAATTTTAGATTGGGATGATTTTAAGGCTTTTCTCTTTTTAAAGATAAAAAGTCTGTGATATAATTATCACTAGCAAAAGGAGTCTTAAGCACTTTGCCTGTATGACAAATCTCACAAAACAAAACAAACAAAAAAAGAGCAACACAAGAGGCAATATGCTTCAGAAAAGACATTTCTATAAATTTTCTATATTCATCTATCCAGGACTTGCATTTCTGTCATGCAGTTGATATTATTTTCACATGTAAAAATGAAAAGTCAAAACATTGTCTTTTAAAAATAGATTTCTTTTTTAAGCAGTTTCAAATAACGTTTAGTTTGGAGTTACACAAGAACTTTCAAGAAGGTTCAAAAGCAGATACTTGTCACAAAATGCCCCAGAGGACTGCTATATTTTTAGTACCTTCAGAGGCATCTTCAGGGCAAGAGCTCTTAATTCTTGCTCTCTCAGTTTCCTGACCTCTTGATTGGGAGAGCGACTTTTAGCCATCAGGATGTCTTTAATGAGAAATATGAAAAACACCATTACTGTGAGAAAGGTGAGTTTTTTGGAAAAACACACAGAGATATTGCATTTAAAACTTAGTCTATAGAAAGACTCTGTTCCTTCCAATTCATTAGACAACTGTATTCACAAGTCCTAAAGAATGATATTTACCCCTTACATACAATTTGAGTTGAAAATTGAAAAGATAAACCTTTAATCAGAAGCATGGCACAAGAAAGTTTTAGCAATAAACAGAAAGACAGAAAACATTATAGAACAAAGAAAATATTTCAGCAGAATTTTGAATATTTTTTCCCTGAAGTTTTCTGTAAAGAAACTGTACCTAATTTTATCTCCAAAGACCAGTAGTGTTTACCACTGATTGATACCTGATATTCATTGTATCTAAGTTTCCCAGACTGTCTAAAAATATCAGATGTATAACTTGATATCAGGTAGTTTAATTAATCCATAGAAAGAGGGTTTCATATTGATTTCCATTGCCTTTTTCATCTTCATTTTTATCCTTCTTAACCAGCAGTAGTAAATACTTGGGCCCAGAAAGAGTAAGGACTCCCTTTAAAAACTATGCATGTAATTTCTCAGCTCTAAAGAGGAACTTATACTCACAGTACACATAAGTCTGCCTTTCCCCGCCCCCCCTCCCTATATGGAGAGATTGGACCCCACTTGCAATGCTTTGACTCCGGACCCCATCTGCTTTTGTCTCCTGGTGGGCACTGTCAAACAGACTTTGATCCACTTGGTCTACAGTGACTGAAGCGTTTAATTCACTGACCTAACTGGAGTGAACTGTATAATTAATTGTCAACACAATATTACTTTTGTAGGACCACAACAGTTTTTTTTCCACAGGGTAAAACAGAAGCAGAGTTTTATTAGGGCGACATTAAAAAAATAAACTAACTAGCAATACAGGTCAGGGTTATTAACAGGCAAGTTATTAGTTTTTTTCGATTGTACTATCTCTCTTCAGGCTGACAGAAGCCCAATTCTGTGAGATATTTAGACATTTGACAGAAGTTTGGAGGGCAAATTGCATACCTACCTAGGTTCATAGCTCTCCATGAGGGTGAGGCAGTTTACCTTTTTTACTGAATGTGGTGGGTTTTTAGTTTGTCAAATTATTTCTAGTTTTTAGAATGGCCTTATAACATGTCCAGCATACTTTTGTTTCACATAATGAAGAGCAATAGCAAAATTGCACCACTGCTGCCCAATGAGCCTGATGGGGATGACGACAGGGGACTTAGATTAACATTTTCTGAAAGCATTAAATACAGCCATATGTACACATACATATAAGCTATTAACGTAAGTAAGAAGAAAATATTTTGCAAGAGTTGATCTGACACGTGGTCAAATTACCTTTTGGCTAGCATTACTCCAGATTGAATACCTCACTTTTTAGCAAAAGGATTTATTGACAGAGGAGCAGTGATAAAACAGTGGAAGAGAAGTAACCCAAAATTCTCTGACTTTGCAAGAAGTTAAAATTTTGTTAGTGTACAAAAACAGGATTGCAAAAAATATATATAGCCTGGAAGAAAAGACCAAACCACTATGATCTTGATATATGTCATTTAATATTCACCTGATTCCCCCTGCTTTCCCTCATAAATCAAAACAAAATACACAGATCCCAGGGATGAGGAGCAGGTGATAAAACAGCCAAAAAAAATCTTTTTTCTGTACTTCAGCAGAGGACTAATTTCATGTTGAAAAGAATGGGTCATTTTTAGCCACATGGCTCCCAGGTACCAATTGTGTAAAGTATCATCCTTTTTCACTGTGGGTCATTTGTTTTCTCTACAAATTTCCTTGAGACTTACAGAAGTGATACGCATAGATTTTTTTCCATCTATGCTGTTGAGCATATAATGGTGATTGGACAGGTTATCTTTCCTTTAATCTGTAGAAGATGTGAAAGAGAATGCAGAAATTTTGTCATCTGTAATATAAAGCAACCTGATGATTGCAGCACCTGAAAGAGACACAGGCATTGATACCCCATAAATTGTCTGTTTTCCTTGTTCCTTTAGGCCAGCTGTAACTGCTAAAACCAATACTACCAGGCACAGATGTACATAGTTGGATATTTTTCTGCAGAAAAGCTGATAGCTCAGAGTCATTTGAGAAAATCTTTGTGCTTGAACAGAGAACACTACTTCCCTTGTTAACCTGAGTACTAGCTTCTATCTCAATTACATAAAATCATTTGTTTTTCCTAATTCTTGAATGTCTGTTCTACGTCTCCAGGCACAGATGTTCCAAATTTCTAGCCCTATGTACTTCATATTGAAAACATAATGACATCAACAGCAGCAAGCCGTATACCCCTGAGAGCCAATAGACAAGACCTGGTTGTCACCAGGTCATGAGTACCACTGAGACCCCAGAGTAAGCAGTGACAGGAGAGCACTCATGTTACTGCCACAGAAGTGCGTTGGGGACAACCCAAACTAGAAATCTCAGATGGGTTAAAATTATCAATTTTTATACCTTTCTATCTATAGATATATATGTGTGTAAGCATGTATGTACAGAGAGAGAGGGGTGGCTGCTGCATAGGATGGACATTTGCTGAGCTATTGCCAAGGCAGGGCTGTGGAGTCCTGGTACCACGGACAGGGCCCGGGAATTAAATTCTTCTTGGTCATGGGAACACAGTGCTCAATCCTCAGGCATGGGAAAAAAAAAACAAAACACAGCAAACCAAAAAACACCAGAAACACAAAAACCAAGAAAGAGCAAAGGAAAGCAGTGCAAGGCTGTGCAAGGCTGAGCAACTATTCTGCTTGAGTGATCAGTCTGTTCAATCACACAGCACTGGAGAATTGAATAATACTCTGTATGCTGAGTGCACTGAATAAAGATTCATATCAAGTTCATTCTACAGTATCATACATAGTATGTCACCATGTAAGGAAATGTATTTGAGCTATGTGAAGGCTGATGCCTTATGTTTTTTAATAACGTTGAGAACAGATTACAAACCTTTGCTTTGAGCCCAAGGCTGCAGCGGATGGAAGCTATTTCCTTTGGCGTACAGAATAATTTGCCTTTTTTGAAGTTACAATAAGCTAATACGAAAAGCTTTGAATACCACACAATGTGAAGTGGTAAGGTGTTAAAATACAGCATTTGAAAGAAAATGCCATTGAACATGTAAGAAATAGGTCGCTAGAACTAAATGGACCAGCGCAACTAAATCCAAAATGCCCACGTGGTATCAATCTCAAGTGAGGAGTAGTCTGGATGTTTGCTTCTGTAATTATGGTTTCTTGGAAAGTTTTATCAGTTTAATCCAATGCTCCTTGTTTCTATCTATGCTCTTGGAAAAAAAAAAATCATCTCTCCATCCCTATTTTTTCATGCTGCAAAAGTATTAGTACTGCATACTCCCAGTCATAAGGACAGCAATTGCTGCTGACCCTTGACTGTGCCTATATCTATGGGGTAAAGCAAACCCTAACAGAGCTGCTTACTCAAGCGCAGTCAGCAGCAAGGAGGGATACTGCATGGGCTCAATTGCACTGAACAGGCAGGATCCTGGAAGGAGCCCCCTGTGGAGCTATTGGCCCACTGAAGTGAGACGAAAATTTTTAACTGACTCCAGGATGCTCAGAAAGTCACACTAGTAATGGGATAAAGGCAAGAAGGATGTAGGTTACAGGAATAATATGACATAGTTACTCACTGAAGTCTACTGATCCCTGAGGCTCCAACTATTTTGAGACATTTGGTATGAGTTGTATCCAGTCTATCTGACACACACAGACCTTAGAGGCACAACTCCTCCTTTAGACAATTGTTTTGGTTTTGGGTTTTGCTTTTTAAATATTGCATAGGATTTAATTTAACTTCTTAATTTCAGCCAGTGTTAATTGTATAACTTCTTAAGAGAGCTTTTTAATACTGCAAAGAAAGACTTCTTAGAAGCAGCTTTCAGAAAGTGGTTTAAACATCTTTATCTACCCCACTGGCCCTGGCACCCTCCCACCACAAAGCTTTCCAAACACAAATATGTGCATTTTAATGATATCTCAGAGGCAGCATGTCAGCCTTGAGGGCTGGGTCCTCAAGGTGTTGAGGAAGCTGTATAGCAAACATAGGGAAGTAAATCAAGCCAGTTGATCCCTGTACGGTGTCATGATTGTAAAATCCGGCACAAAGAGCAATGTAGAAAGCAGTTGTATTTGCGCAGTCATCATGCATGCTATGACAAATTACAGTTTCATGGTTAAATGCACTTGAATGGAAGGTTAAGGTTCATCTCCCTTCTCTGCCCTAGACTTCATATATCACCTCAGGTAAAACTAAGAGCCAAATAATACCTTAAACAACAGATTTACTTTCCCTTGCCTTTGATTTCCAACTCGAGTCTAATAACAATTCTTCACAACCTTGTCTCTTTAGATTAAGCACGTATGCCTGGAGGTTTGCTTGGGGCTTGCAGCAGGGGGAAGTCTGAAGTCAGGCAGGGACCCCGAAAGCTGTAGCAAAACCAAAACCAACGGTACATATAGAAAGCAATAAATGAGCTCAGTCCTACCTCCATTGAGAGACAGTGTTATGCTATTCCTTTCTGATGCTGTGCACTTCCCTTGAGTCAGCTCTCATTTGCTGAGGTTCTACAAGAAATTGGACCCTTACACTTTTCCACAGTTGTATCAGGAGGGTTGAGCTTTAATTAAGCCACTGACAGTTCCTATGGCATTAGACAGATGAAAGATAGATTTTATTCTCTAGTTCAATTATGTGAATTTCGAAATACTCATAAATCTGTGAACAGTCAACAGTACACAAATTCTATGTATTAAACTAGGAACTTAGAATAGTCAAAAAGTTTGTTAAGGTTAAATTAACTGAAGAAGAAAAATAAGTAAACTAAAATGCTTGCATCATTCTTGACACAAACCCAAAGGTAAAATTCTGAGCTTCTATGAAAACCAGAAGGCAGTGAAATGACAGGAATTTTTGCTAGTGGACAGCTTAGCACCTAAGAACCTGTTTGTGTTTCCTTCCCAACACCTTCGCATGTTATGAACAAATTGATTTCTCAGTTTAGGGGATCCATCATTTCCTTGTATTGGATTGGAACAGAGCCAATATTTGATAGCACTTTGGCATATTTGATAGCAATCAGAGGGAGACAAAAAAAATTCATAAGGAAAACCCAGCAGTATCTTCAACTAACAGTGCTCACCAGAAGAATAATAATGAGGACATATAAGATAGAGGTATAATACAGACAAAAGAAAAATATATTCTTGCTAGAAAAGATTGTAAAAAAACAATCTGGGCATTGGTAATCCATGTCATAAACAATTTAGGATAGGAGAGAGTCCTGAGACAGTATTTCCCATGTTTTCTTCTCTGCTGAAGTCCCTTAGGAGTGTAATAAAAAGTTCGTGGGTGGCTCATACACCTCCCCAGCACGGGCTTCCATTTCTCCTTTTGTCTGGTTTTTCCCCTCTTCTTTTTTTCTTTATTCTTTATGTCTGTTTTTATCCTCTCTCACACTTTGATTTCTCTTCATCCATCTCCTCCCTTGTACATTTATTTTCTTCCTGGCAATTCTCTTGTTCCATTCCCCAATATATTTATTTTGCCAGATATTTCCCCCCCTCTTGTGTTTCTTCAGATGTGCTGGACATGTAGACAGTCCTGATAAAACTCAGGGCCGAATTGCTTATTTCTAGGAACAGAGTGAAAAAAAAAGCTGAAGAGAACAGGAAGAGCTGCCTGAAATCTCAGCCTCTCACCCTCTCCATATCAGCTGCTTCTGAGGGAGTGTGTCCTGGGGTGAGGAGGAGAGGAGAGGTCCCTGTGAGAGGAGGGGAGGATGTGAGAAGCCCACAGTGAGGTCCAGACCTAGGTCTGAGAGACTTTTAGCTATAAATTGTGAGCTCCTGGTAAAAAGAGGCACTAGTTGCCCAGGTTTGGAACTTGGAGCATTTGGAACATTTTTCAGACATACCTCTCTTCAGGCTAATTATTTCGCATTTTTCATCCAGAGATGAAGGTCACTTGATGCACTGAGCTATCATCCAGGGATTTGGTGGCTTGGAGTGACAATTGCTCCATTATTAATATCAGCTGTGATTCTTCCCGATTATGTCAAGCCCTAAGAAAATGTTAAAGAAACAAAACTCACCAAATTTGTAGAGGACTGTATCATTCAGAGGCTCTGACAGGCACCACTTGGATCCAGCCGTCATACAGTGCAGCTCCCATGATCTAGGACTAATCAGACAGAACTCAGAGAATGAAGCAAGCCCTTAGAAAACCCCTACAAAGCAGAAATTGCCAGCCAAACAACTCCCCTTTCAGCTCTTCAGCTCATCAATATTTCTGAGTCTTTAAGAGTTATCCGGCTTCAATAAAAATGCAAAGCTATTAATAGAAATTTCCATATGGAAATTCCTTGTAGTAATTAAATTTCCTAATCCAATAGCTTTACTAGAGTCTTGAGAAGAGCAGGGGTAGCTTGCTCAGTCTAAGTCTTGTATTTTTCAGAAAGAAATGATGCAAAGTATAGAAAAAAACTTTTGTCCATTGAGGTAAATAAAACAGCAGAAAAAATTCAATTCATATTTCATTGGCCTTTGAGATTTACAACAGAGAGAAGGTTGTGTGTGTTGACTTTCTGGAAAAAAAACCCCATATTTATATTGTTGCATAAACATTAATAAAAATACGATCAACTGCAGCTCTAGATCTATGCCATGTGGAGAATTCCTAGGGTGCAGTATCACAAGAAAAAGAGTAGCGATATCTAAATTTAGGGATGTCTGCTATTTCCTATCATATAGAATTGTACACTCAGGGCTCATACTATGGCTGAACCCCTAGAATTCAAGACTGAATTTTCCTTAGGCTAAATTTAAAAAAAAAAAATCAGGCTACATTTAAGATTAAGAAAAGAATATTACTTCTCACCACTAATTTTTTTTTAGTAACTACTTTATTGAAAGATTTTATATCCTTCATGATTCTGAAGAAGAAATAGAAATACAGTCCTGTGCCTACACTTCTTCATGGGAAGATATTATCTATATGCTGTCAAGTGCTCCAGGATTTGGTCTGTTGGACCAAAAACCTGGAAGGGTAATACATAGTGAAGTGTCAAAATAACAATACAGAGGCTTGATCCCTCTTCAGCAAGTGGAAAAGAATACAGTAGAGGAACTGGGGTGAAAAGAAACAACTGGTAACCTGGCAGAAAGGTGAAGACGGAACTGGAGGGGAAGACTGAAACCGAAGAAAACTCACAGATATTATAGCTTGAAACAGTGCATATGCTTTATATCATAATAAGTATTTTGCTTTGATGCCAAAGCAATAATGTTTCTCTCCAAAAACTCTTGCCCCATTAATGGGATCTGTTTAAAGTGTTTTTGAAATAATGCTGAAAATGCTTCAAGTTTTTCTGCTACCAAATTAAAGCTCAGGGAGTTAGACCCATAGCCTATTAAAATCCTGTTTAGCATGCACATTTTAACACAGATATTTCAATAAAAAGAGTTTCCATGTAATTATCTAATGACTTGCTATGTCAGTCATGATAGGTCCCAGGTTTGTGACTTGCTCCTGAGAGTTAAACAGAAAATAAATATAACAGTTCTTACCTTCTGCCCTTCCAATTTGAGCTGAAAGCAGTAAATAGTCTCATGGATGTATCTGATTTCATTTGCATTGCTGAGAAAGCAAAGCCTGTGAGAGAGAAAACCAGGCAAAAAGATGGACTATTTTATTTTCATTCAGTCATTGCTCTTTTATGTTGGATGAAAATGTGCTGTGCCATATTTTCAATTTAACTGCATTCCTCAGTTTCTCTACTCCCAAATATTTTAATCCAAATATTTTTAATTACAAATCTTCAGATATTGGCATTTTGTGGCTGAACATTACTTGATTGAGCAATAGGACAATGGAGTAATTCCCCCATGTCATATCTTGGTAGGAATGAATGCTCCCAAGGAGACCAAAAAGCTTACAAGCATTGGTTGAGAAGAAATAAAGCAAGTCAGATAGCACTCAGACAGAGGTACTCAGGAAGAGGAGATGCACCACCAAGCAAATCAGGACAACAGCAGTGTTTGAGAGATTTAGCTTGACTAGGAAACAAGCCAAAGTTTTCAGGAAGCTTCATGGAGATAAGCTGAGACTGAAGAGTAGATTCTTCCATCTTCAGCATCCAGTACCGCGTGCAAGGTGCTGGAGAGCTGCCTTGGCCATCACCTTCACTGGTGATGCCAGGAGAACCCTGACTTGGGTCATGACCTCCTGAAAACAAACAGAGCTCAGCCTGTCTGGCCCCAGTATCCCAGAGTGTGGAGCTACGCTGCTAGCTGGTTAACTGACAGGCAGAGATGAGGGGATTTGGCACACATCGGGACCATAAGGAGCGGCACTCCCATGGTTTACTTTTTTATTATGGCTCCATCCGTCACATCCCATCAGTCTGTTATTGCTTAGAGCTGCAATGTAACAAAAGCAGTAAAAAAGGATGTAATGTTACCTACATCTCTGCATTACTGCTGGTAGTAGCACAGAGGCTCCTTCCTCACAGTGAGAAAATATTTTTGTATATAATCAAGGTATTTTTCTGAAAAGTTTCTACAAATCAAGAGCTCTGCTTACAAGAGTAGCTGAATTCACACACTGTACCCATGCCAAATCCTTACAGACTCCCAGATAGGTAGATTTATAGCAAGGGCTGGAAAAGAATTTACATATCCAGATTTATTTTCAAAACTTTTTTCATGTACTTTCATGCCAACAAGCAGAGACCTACTTTCACTTCCTCTCCCCTTCCCATACAAATATGGCTCTGCACCTCATAGTCCCTGCTGTTGTTGCTCTAGACCTTGCACACTGCTATGCGTCATGCCTAAGGCACTTTAGGAATAAGAGACACTGTTTTTCTGAACAGCAGTCAGTGAGGCCCTCCTCCTCCAAGGGAGAATTCGTGATGCTAGAACCTCACTGCAAGATGTCTACAGATGTTGCTGTCTAAATTGAAACACAGGCTTAATTACTATTGTGTTGCAATATTGTAACATGTAAAAAGAAATAACAGATAAAGTATTATAACAAGGAAAAAGAAGAATAAGTGGAAACTTACTAAAAATATTAAGGTAATATTTATGTTACTCATCATCCAATAATTGTATGAATACAGTGCCCATAGAAACTTAGCATTATTAAGAAAAAAACAAAACAAAACAAAACAAAACATTTGCATTTGTTTACCAGTTTAGAATTATCCAGTTATTGTGATTTTTTCTGTTTTCATAAAGAGCACATTAAAAGGGGAGCTCGTTGTCATTATGCTGTTGCAACATTCGCACTAATAGGTCTGTCCATCTTTTCAAAGAGCTGCTTCATTGAAGGAAGCTACAGTAAATTGTTTAGGGAATTCACCATTCAGTGGTTCCCTCAAGTGCTGCATCCATCTTTCACTGACTAATAATGAAGCATTAATGAAATTTTTCAGTGTCCATGCTCTGACCAATTAAATGTTGTGCAGAAAAAAATACAGCATTTGGAAATTGTTATTTGTCTCACTTGCCAGACAAGCAGTAGAGAGAGTAATTCTTTACTGGGAATATTGGTAAAACAAGACCTGAATTTAGGGGTTTCAGACTGGTAAAGATGCATCCTTAAACTGGCATTCAAGAATCATTGACTCTCAAATACCACATTAGCAATCAAGAAATCCACAGTGTTTAGAAGAAATACAATTAGCTCAGCATGCTCTGCTTGAAACCAGTACTGTAGCTATCAGCTGCACTAAATGCCAGAAGAGGAGAAATGGAGAATGTTTTTTCAGTTGAAATGCATTCTATTTTAGTTTATTGAAGGCATGAGAGCTTGAGACATTAATATTTCTGAGAAACTGCTGGAGCTGGCTTAGAACAGGGTTCATTTTTCTCTGTTAACTGAGCAAATTCTGGGAAAGCAATCTGTCTTCCTTTTGCTTGGTCTGTGCTAAACACATTGCCAAGACATCGTGCAAGACAACCCGGCAGAATGTGTGGTAGGTTATTAATGTGTTTTCATTTCATTTATGTACAGAAGTTACTGAGATTGTGTTTTATGTGTAATTGCATTATGCATTATCTGAATTGACCTTCTTATTCTAGAATTAAGTGCAGAGGACATCAAGCAAACAGACCACAAAAGCCAGCACTTCTGGACACAGATGGTAAAGCTTACGTGTAGAAAGAGAGTAGTAATTGGATGCAAGGCAGTAAATATTTACTCAGATCCAGTCAACACTGGTAGTGCTTCAATTTAACAGCTGCTTTGAAACTTGAGTATATAGTGGTCTCAGATCACTGTAGAGTTGAAAGCTGCCACCCTTCCTGGATTTCCTAGCAAAGAAGATACGGATTAAATCCTAAATGTGTCTGGGAATTGAACTAAACTGTGTACTCAAAGCTGATTGCTCTAGTATATGATGTAGGATGACAATTAGCTTCTGCTGTACCTCTTCCCCAAGTGAAAAGAAGCCTTGAGTTCTTCACTGTCTCTCGCTTTAGCACTTTTCACAAGTATCTTTAGTGTATTTGAATTTTGTAGAGAGAGCTGGAGCATGAAATCACACTTCCTTAATTTGCTCAGTGCCAACACCACGCTTTTCTCAGTATGGAATAAAAGGAAGTGACACCCTTCATGCCCTTGGACCTTACCACCGCTAAAGGCTCTGTCGCTGCAAAATCAAAAGACACTTTCCCAGGGGAAAGAAGTCACTAACCAGTTGCTTATAAAGCTCCATTTGGGCCAGCAGGTGCCTGACCCCACTGACATCCTGAGAAGTCTGTGGAGAGCATATTCATAGAGCCACAGACTGACAGAGAGCTTTCTAGAGGAGGCAAGAAGAATTTGGAAAAGTACTGGGTTGGAAAAGAGTGACAAAAAAGGGAAATGTGCATTTTAGGAGAAGGAGGGCAGAGGCAGAAGTCAGAGGGTCACAATGTTCTCAGACTGTGTGCCAGTGGTCAGACAAATAGCCATGCATGAGTTTTAAAACGCTGCTCTGAAATGTCACCTTCATCTCCATTGATCTCTATTACTAAACAGGTCCTTCACTGTCACTTGTGACAAAAGGCATTAGTCAATGAAAAGCTCTAAATAAACTTGAGGAAGACAAGCAAGCTCTTCTCTCTAGCCACATGCAATAACATTATAAAAAACCTGAGAAAGTAGGGCATGGAAAAAAAGCATCTAGTACTGAAACTAAAAATTGAAATGTTCTATTCTAGACCTGTCAGGCTTATCAAAAATATTTGGTGGTGGTTTTTATTACCCTCCAAAAAGGATGTTTTTGTCTGAATGAGGAAACAGCCTAGTGAAACATTTTTAATAGATTTACTTGAATCCCCATGTTACACCATGTGTTTACCCACACATCTACTGCAAGGCTGAAATTTAACCGAGCTCTCCCAAGGCTGAAGTTACATTTGAAGCACTGAACCATCTTCAAGAAAACACTAAGAAAGAATTGGTAGCTGGAAGATAGCGACATACAGGCTACTCCAGGAGCCTTTTCAGACAATGCAGCCTGTATTGCCTCTTGTGGAAAGCAAGGTTAATTCTCCATTTTCCTGTCCCAATAGTCTATTGCAATATTTGGTCCCTGAGCAACAGTCTTTGTCGTTGTGCTAAAGCTATATGGTGTTGCTACATATACTAGGTGTTCATTCCAAAAAACCTGTTAGTAAAACCACGGCGAGTCAGCTGTGGCATACAAACACTTTTCACTGTCTGCCTGGAGTCAGCCTTGCCCTGGCTATGTTCCTCCGGACATACGAGCTGTGGAGGATTACCTGCCTGCCATTGTGCTGATCACGCCACCATTCTGGGGACACATAAAGCAAAAACTTAGTTTTAACAGAGTGGTTGCCTACTGGGGAGTAAAATGGGGGAGGGGGAGGGAGGAGGGGGGGATGTTAGGTAGCAATTTGAAAAGCTGGTTGCAGGAATTCCTATGATCAGTTTGGAAAGGCACAGCCACATAGGAAAAAAACCCACCACCGGTTTAGAGATGTTGCTGTCACTGCTTCATGTCCATGTGATGAGCTGAGAGCAGTGGCACTGCTGTAACCACTAACATATCCATGAACTGCCACAGCATCTGTTTGTCAGAGCTCTGATATTTCAGAAACTGTCACCAAAGAGCAGTCTCCAAGGAAATGGCATTTGTCTGTTCTTCCCTTGAATCTTAAACTGAAGGCAGACAAAGGTGCTGTAAATCCCCTGGGTGTTTGCCCTGTCAGAGGGGTATCTCCACAGCAGGGAAGGCTGAGGCACAGGTCGAAGCAATCCTTTCTGTAATACAGCCCCAAGACTGCTTTGCTCTGCTGACACATCCTTCACAGCAGAAGAAAAGAAATGGAGGCAAGAAGAAGACGTTATGAGGGAGGGTGTGCATGCACTGGCTCCACATCTCCCAGTACAACGCAAAGGAAAACCTCCGGGCTCCCTATGGGCCAGCCTGAGCCCCTGCCCTACAGCTTTTAATTGTTCTTTCCAGTGCTTTTATACTCTCCAGCATTAATACTGAACTAAAGCTTCTGGTCCTTGTTTTCCATAAATATTGCAGTAGAGAATTAGCTGAATTTAATTACAGTTATCATTAAAAAGCAAGCATTAATCAGATGCCAGTAGCAGCTGTATTTTGCTTTTTTGAAATCAATAAACTATTTTAAAACTATTTCATTAAAAGCAGAAAACTGTTTTAAAAACAAAACAAAAATCATTCTATTTATAGAGTGGCATTATCCCAGTGCACACAAACACCCTCAAAATATGAATAAAAAGGCCCTCTTAATAGGATGCTATTGTAGTAAGAGCCTCCTTTGGGAACAAAATCTAGAGAAACATTTAGCTGGACTGCGCACTGTATCTGAAAGAGACAGAGAGAGAGCAACATAAAATAGATCAGTTTTCTCATTGCTTCTATTTAGGCTGCTGACGTGTAGAGATGCCCGTCTAATTACAGAATCATAAAATTTTTTAAATGTGCACAAATTGTCCTAATTCACACATCAGTTCCTCCTTTGCATTGCACAAAACATAGTGCAATGAGGATCTAGCCCTTTATAGATAAAAAGCAGTTTGCTTTTGAGACCTTCTGCTCGTTAGCTTTCCATTCTCCCTCCTCCTCGCGCAACGTGGGATCCATCTGGGATCAGATGTAAAAGCCCAGAAATGCTGTGGGAGGCCAGCGGGCAGGACAACGTGTCTCAAGGGTGTTTTAGGGGAATGGTTGCAGACAACCGCACTTGGCACAGTTTGTTGCCTGTCTCCTGCCAGAGCTTCAGGGTTCTGCACCAACTGGATTCTCCTGTAAGGTTTTTGTGTGCATAAAACTACTAACATACATAACCACTGAAGGAGTTCTGATTTAGGCACTCAAAATTAAGACACCACAAACTACACAGCATGTGGAAGATCAGTTACTTGTTGTAATTCACATGAATTATGGTTTAGATCCCATTTTTACCTTTCTAGACCCTGACAATCTCACCTTTTACAAGCACCCCTTCTAAGCTGGTGATGCAGTTGTTACAACTATTGCTACTTACGATTAACCTACACACCAGACAGTGCAGCAGTTTCATAAGGCTGTGTCACACCAGTTACACACAATCACCTGGACAGATACATCACAGGTAGCAGGGAAGACATGTTTACTGTACAGCTATGCATCATTAAAATGAGGAACAGTAAGGGCACCTCACTCACAGTACAACCACCACTAAGCGCATATGACTGCTCATCCTACATACGCAGGAGATAGTCTCGCAGGTCCTCTTGTCCGTAGACTGATGGGATGGACCATGGGACTTGCAGAAGCATTTTAACAACTAGTTTATTCTCCTCAAAGATGAAGTACACTATAAAATGTGTCAAAGCAGGGTTGCAGTGCTTTATGGTCGTGCAATTTGGGGCATGAGGCCAAGGTAAGATACGACTTTGCATAACTCTGAAGTTGTAAAACAGTTTACACAGATTGCTTTTTTAACACTGGTACTTTTAACTCTCCTCCTGCCTTTGAAACCACTTCTGCTGCTTTCCAGGACTTCTCAGGAGAAGCACCCAAGTTGTAACATATTTCATAAGTGCAGCAATATTAAACTGTGAAGCATCAAGTCTCTTCCTGTCCGAGATGAAGAAACTGCCTGCGATTCTTCACTACAGTGATACAGAAAGAGAAAAAAATTATCAGCAATGTCAGGCAAATAACTTGGAGCAACATAAGCAAAATAAGCTCCCTTTTCCCACCCCTGCTCCCCCCAAGTTAAAGTTAAAAATTCCATTAGGATGTCACCTAATGTATTAATACAGGCCATATACTTGTATTAATAGTTTTCCATTTCTAGCTCCTGACACACTGCAGTCAGCACTTTGCACTGGTTATTTCCTCCCTTTTTTGACAAATGAGCCCACTTCTTAAAGATAAGTTTGAGATACAGTCCTGTCCTCCCAAAATCCAGTTATTAGTTTCCATACATGCTTCCTAAAGAATCCTAAACATCACAAACACTTGCCTAGGACACACATGGGTTTGACAAGTAACAGAAAGCCCGTGCAACAAAACGTACACGAATTTACAGATAATGCACCCTTGGCATCACGACACCAGGGAACCTGCCTTCATTGAGTCGCTTTTACATAGGGAAAGGAAAGGGTACATTAAATATCTCTGACTTCAAAGGAAAGAAGACAAGGGTGTATATATATATATATATATGTCCACACACTGGCTGTCTCCTCCACCCTGTGTCCCATTTCTTCTTGCCACAGACAGCCCCATGCCTGCCTTCATCTCCATCATGGCAGAATCTTGATCCAGAGCCCAGGTCCAAAGTCTTCAGAACCTGGAAAGTTTAGGCAAGTGTAATGGTGAGGGGGAGATGCTAAACAAGAACTACCCAAAAATACACCTGCCTTCTGATACAAGTCCCACTGCCTCCTGTTTTTCTTGGATGACTCCCCATGCAAATTCTCACAAGTAAAGCCTTATTTAGCAATAAGATAAATCACAATTGTCACTGCAGAAAAACAAAATGGCAGATTATCTTTAAAGTAACCCCTTTGAATTCTAAAAATAACGCCCAGGTCTTTGAAACTTTAATTTTAAAATGTCCTGTTGCAAGTAAACAGAGAGATAGAATAGGTCCTTGAACGGATGAATGCTGACAGCTTAAAAAAAAAAAAATAGTAAAAATCAAGCTTTGGTTTTGGAGCCTGCTGTGCATCGGAAACATTAACCTACTTTGAGTAAAGTTTGCTAACTGAGAAGCAGAGAAAGCAAGCAGGGCATGCTAAAGGGAGGTTCATGTAACTCCTCTTTCTCATGCCTTTAGAGCTATAGGGACTAAACACAAGGAGAAAAACCCATCTGAAAATCTGAATACCATCCAGAAGTTTAAAACCTTTGAAAGAGCCCTGCAGTGCAAATGAAACTACTTAACATTTTGATTTTTCCCATCTGTTTGGAAAAAAAGGAAAAGACTAGCTTGAATTATAATTAGTGGTCAAAAACAGAGAAAGTTTGGGGGGGGGGGGGGGGGGGGGGGGGGGTGTGGAATTTTGGTATTGGTAACTGTAAAAACCTTCCTCAGGTTGCTTGCAGGAGTTCAGATACCAGTTTGTCTCTATGATCAGATACCAAAAATTATAACTTACTGAAACGTGTAATCCCTGCTAAGAACAGCACTGCTGACATTTCCATCTCATTCTGAGGATTATTGACATTTCCTGAGTAGAAGAAGGGACAAATAAGTATGGACCCCAAAACACGCTGAACATTTTTATCATGACAAAAGACAAGCAATACACTGTAAAGTGGAAAACAGCTTTTAAGACATCATTTTCCTGGCAAAATTGCTTTCCTTTATGGATTATTTTTTTACAACTCTGCAATAAATGCTTCAAAAAAGGACTTTCCAACTGAGTATAAAGAAAACTTATATCCCTCTTTAACATAACTCCATTGACTTTTCACTTATAGTTTGCCTCTTTATGCTAATTATCATATGCCCTCTATTATAGGAATAGAGCCTTGCAGGGGATGTAATTAAGGATGTATGAGATCCTTCCACCTAGGTTTCCTTTTTTTTTTTTTTTTTTTTTTTTTTTCTCCTGGAGTTTCTAAGTTTCTGGCATTTAAGTTTTAAGAAAGCTTTTAAGTCTGAATGTGTGGCATCATATTTTATAGAGCAGGAGTCTCTAAGATTTCCCAGATAGCAGCTGAAGAATTTCAAATGTTTCTTTCTGGATAAACATCTAAAACTCTGGATAGTTATCAAGCTCAGCCAGCTCCTTTTCTCTGGAAAGTGGAGGGCTGCACGTATGGATGCAGATTGTATCACAAGCTGTCCAGCAGTTTTATCTCAGGCTGCTGATTTTAGACAGGTCAGAATTCGTGTAAGGAAAGACATTCTCTTTTGAGATTTCTGTTTCAGAAAATTGAGATATTTGCAGAACCAGAGAACACAGAAGACCTCTTGGCTTTCACCAAACAATTCTGAATCCCCTGAAAGTCTTACTTTGGAGCAGTACTGTGATATAAGCACTGATTACTTTTTGTTTAACCCACTCAACTGAAGGCAAGCCTAACTATACTGTACTAAAGCTTTGTCTCTGCTTGGAGTCAACTAGAAGATGACATTTCTATTTAGTGTATATATAATTTAAAGAAGTGCAGTGATGAAAAGAAACCAAACTCAGAACTGCAGTGTTCTTCATAAAACACTGTCCTCAGCATTTTAGAGTAGGACTAAAGAGAGGGTGAGGAGGAATGATAGACCAGAAGTGATGGAAAGACTTTGAAAATTATTCTGAAATCTGTGGGGGAAAAATCAGTGTCACAAACTATGCCACTGTCTGGACAGTGGCTGAAACAAATGAAAAGGGAGATGTTAGAATCCATGCACTAGCAGAGCAGACACTGAGATCTGCATCACATTCCCAACAGCCCGCGCTTGCCTATGCATGAGCATGTGCACTTTAGTCAAAGTCCTTGGTAGAATTTTTACCTTGTATAGGAGGGGGCTTTTTTTTTTTTTCTTTCTTTCTTTCTTTCTGTCTTTTCTTCCTCTCCCTCCTCCCCCATCTGACATCTGTGGACTTTAAATCTCAAATACCTTGGGGCTTCTTTGGAAACTAAAAAAAAATGCACATTGGGTACGGGCTGCCTCTGCTCTACAGTACACAGTGCACATTTGATGTCTCCAGCTGTGCTAATTCCAGCAGAATATACCAGATTTCCTGGTACTCCTTAAGGAGACCATTACTGACAGGATCACTAAGAGGTAAATGACCTAAGCACAGAACACATAGAATATGCTTTATGCTCTATTTTGTTTGTGTCACTCACTGTATTAACTTAAATCTGTCTCCTATTTAGTGCTACCTCCTCCAGAACCTGTGTCCATGCCAGTTTTATACACAGACTGCCGTGAGCCTCAAGACAATCCCAGGTTTCTTCTGACTGAATAATTAACTCTTATTTTCCTGTTTATAAAGAGACAGATATCAGAAGGGTTTTCAGATCATCTGATGGAAAGGTGGGGTTTTTTGAAGAGGGGCTTGCATACTGATTTCCACAGAAAAAAATTCCCGTACTCACTCACCATGACGACTCCATGTTTGACAGTGAGAGAAGAATGTTTCTTACAGAGAAAAAAAAATCCTAATGAATGTTGAATGAATGAACAATATTGTGGTGAATTTAGCAAAAAGCCATACAATCAGTGTAAAAAAACAATCCAGAATAATGGGGTTTGTGAAATGACTTGTCCAACAACATGGGGAAATAGTCAAAGAAAAGAGTCACACTTTCCCTGAGACTAAGTTTAATTCTACTTAAGGTTGCCATCTTTAATCTCTACCTCAGGGGTGAATGTTGCCCTGACACTTGGGAGAACACTGCAGGCACCAAAAGAAGATCTAAACAGAAATTTCAAACACCTGAGGGTTTCTTTTTTCCTTTCTTCAAAATGAAACTCTCTTTCAAATCTGTAGGTCTTTCTGTGGAAAAAATAACCAATCTGTGGGGATTCTTTTTAAATAATATTTAACAAAAAAGATTAAAAATGAGGGGAGGAGATGAGGAGGGTTTTGAAATGTTTAAGGGAAAACTCTGTTTCAAACACAACTGAATAGGAAGAGAACAAACAGGGAGGCAGGAAGAGATAAGGACAAAAGCTCGGGTTCTGTTCGGTTTTTTTGTGCTAGGATGCAATTATTCTGCTGTACGTGGGAAGAACAATGGGACATGGAAAAACTACACAGATAAATCCTGCAGCTTATTTCTGTGCGTAGGGAGGACACTGCAGCAAGACTCACTCATCAGCAGATAACGCCGGGCTCGGCTGTGAGGGAAAAGCATCAGCAGGAGCTCAGTGCAGGTGGGATAATGTGCAAAGGTGAAAGATGCATGGCACATGGAGCAGGCGCTGGACCGCAGCACTGGGAGAGGAAATGTCACTGAAGAAGCAGTAGGAGGGGATCAGACTCCCTATGGAGCTTTTTTCCCTAAATATTGTTATTGTTAAACTGCCCAAGTGTGCTTGAAGAGTTGGGAGGGCTCTGTTCAGACAGAACATATATATATGTCTCAGTGTAGAAACAGCTCCACTACCAAACACCTGTTAGCTAGCTATCATTACCAAAAAAAAAAAAAAAAAAAAAAAAAAAAAAAAAAAAAAAAAAAAAAAAATTACAATCAATCGTCAGAAGTTAACTTCAAAAAATTCTTCTGCCTGCAAAATCAAAACAACACCCTCACTGGATAGCTCAATATTTTTGAAAAATGTTTTCCTCTAGTCCAGTGTGAATTACATGGCTTTAGGATAAATTGAGATTAGAACAGCAAAGGTGCAGAACCACCCAAATCCCTGAGTTTACAGAGTCCAGACAACGGGAAGAAAAGGGGTGATTAGGCCTCCAAGTTCGTCTTCAGTATTTCCCAAGGTGGTTTTAGCTTTCATATAAGTTTATTACTCTAGGGACAAACAAGAACCTGCCCCCAGCTGGAATTTCCCTAAAGAAGGGATTTCAGGGCTTGCAGTCAAGCTCAGCACATTAAGAACAGGAAGAGATGTGCTATGACACAGATACACTTCTCAGAGTTCATGGGCCAAGGTTGGAGTGGACTCTCAGACCCATCATTCCCCTGAGAGTTTCCATACGATCTCTAACTGATATTTTAAAAGAGCACCACTTCTAGCCCCACCAAGAAAGAATTCGAATTCAAATCACACAAAGTTGGGTTCACTCATCAAGAGCATACAGATCTGTTATTTTTCCCCTTTTGGCCTTGAAAATTAATCTGACTCTGCTCAGCCTCCTGCAAATGTCTTGTTCATAATGAGATAGACACAGAGGCTTTGTGCAAGACCAAGAGTTTTTCTCCAAGTAGCACTCTACCAGGGTTTGCAAATCACTTCAAGATTATATTTTCCTGGTTGGATTCCAGGGCCCAGAACAGGAAAAACAAGTACAAAGTTGCTGCAGTGCCTCTGAGGATGCACTGTGCATGGGACGGTAACCATCACTCTTGGGCTGCTTCTAACTATGTGCCATGTTTATTATGTGCATGTCCATCCTTTCTGCAGAGCTACATGGTGAAGGTCCAAAAAAGAGCTTGTATGGACAT
>NW_010129524.1:0-1400 GCF_000699245.1 Pterocles gutturalis | reverse complement strand
GATCTGTTGTGCTGTCTTACTCCCTCTCATTTTGTGCACTGAAATGGATTTGGGGAAGCCAGAGGACACTGTTAATGAGGGAATCAAGGGAGTTACTTTTATTCTTTATGATCTTTTTTTAATGACTTAACTTCAGAGCAATGGAAGATGGAGTAGTTTGGGAAGGTAAATTGTGGCTCAGGAAGACATAGACAAAGAAGCAAATATGCTGTAGGTATCAAAAAAGCAGAATTAATTAGACCAATGAAGTGATGGTACAAGCCAGTTTGGACTCACTAAAATGAAACGGGAAATTAAAAAAAACTGCAAACTTTCCTCATCGAAGTCTTCTTGAATTGAACACATTCTCACTCTTTGAATCTGGGGAAAAAAGATTCTAACTTTTTTTTTTTATTGACAGAAAACTGTTCAATTAGAAATAGATAAAAAACCTACCATTTCAACCAGCATGAAAAAGTTTGCAAGTGACGCAAATTCTGGGCCAGCCATTGTTTGAAAGTACCGTTCTAAACTGAAACAGGTGATAAGGTTTCTTTCCACTCTGGGGTTCATCTAGAAACAGAGTTTGCAGTCTTTGTAGTTAAGTGAAAATCTGTATGGGATAGATTTTGGAGGTGAGAAGGATGGATTATTGCAAAAATTCCTGGGGTAAAGACTGTGACAGGTATCGCAGCTCTTCCATTTGTTTTATCCATTGTGTTCAGGACAAGAACCAACACTCAAAAAGTGTCACCACAGCAGCTTTTAAATACATCAGAAAAAATACAAGTCTTCTTTCCTAAACATTGTAGTGGGTTCCTCTGTGCTATTTAACGTTATCTAAGAAGACAGCAGAAGACAGAAGCATAATATTTTCAGATGTCCATGCATACACGTTAAACTTTTTAGAGGTTGTTTTGATTTCTTATAAAATGGGTAGGGTTTATTTTCAAATAGTTTCTCAGCTGCTAGATAATGTTTGGCTGTTCAGTTACACAGCAACATTACACAAATGCTTGAGTCTGTAGCATACGTCAAAATCACCTATATACTTAAAAGATTCCTTGCTTTAAATGGACCAGTGTGTGAGCAAACAGATGAGTCCCAATAAGAGACTATCTTCTCCAGGATGGAGCAGAAAGCATGAAAAAAGTCAGTCGTCCTGTAAATAAGTCTATAAAAATGAGTAACAAGAATGCTGACAAACTAAATTGTCATGGTTTATAGAGCCACGGGGACAGTTTTTGCTAAACACCTGGTGGGCTGAGGCAGGGACAGGGAGGGTTTCACTCACCACTTAGGGTCACGGGCAAGAAACCGACAGGACTTGGGAAGAACAAGAAAACAATTGAATTTATTAACTATTTACAACAAGAAGCAAGATACTGACAGAGAGAGAAACCACATCTTAAAAAGGCACT
>NW_010129523.1:3626-6876 GCF_000699245.1 Pterocles gutturalis | reverse complement strand
GAGCCCTGGGGCAGGGCATTGCCCCCCCTGTCCCTATAGCCACCTCCTGCCACCCCTCATCCCCAAACCATGGCACCCCTGACCCCGTCCTGTCCCCGCAGGCTGTTGCGGGTGAGGGACATGCTGCAGCAGGAGTGCAACGGGCTGTGCCAGGAGCTGCGGGAGGCGGCCGAGTGCCGTGAGGTAGGAGCTGCCTGACCCTGCCCGTGCTGTCACACGCTGCTGGTCCCTGTCATGGCCCTGCGGGAATGCTGGCAGCCGGCCAGGGGCAGGATTAGCCCTCACACGCTGATGTCCTGCACGTAGCCTGGCTCCCCATCGTGTGTGGGGGCGATTCCCAGGGCAGAGGGGGACAGGTCACAGAATCCCAGAATGGTTTGGGTTGGAAGGGACCTTAAAACCCATCCAGTGCCACCTCCTGCCATGGGCAGGGACACCTCCCACTAGCCCAGGTTGCCCAAAGCCTCATCCAGCCTGGCCTTGAACCCCTCCAGGGATGGGGCATCCGCAGCTTCTCTGGGCAACCTGGGCCACTGCCTCACCACCTGCACAGGAAAACATTTCTTCCTAATATCTAGTCTAAATCTCCCCTCTTCCAGTTTAAATCCATTACCCCTTGTCCTGTTGCTGGGATAATTCCCCTGGCTGCAGGTGTGCTGCTGTCCCCCAGCCTGTCGTGGGTCCCCAGTAAACTGGTCTCCAGGGGTTGGTCTATCAGGGCAAAGCTGCCCCTCACTGGGAGCAGCACCCTGAGGCGTGGGAGGGACCACGCTGGGGGTCCCAGTGGGTCCACTCGGTTCTCCATCCAGGCTTACAGCTTTGTCCCCACGCCCTCTTACAGTTCCTCGACCAGGAGAACCGCATGTCCCGCACGCAGCTGCTGGAGGTGGAGGCCAGGCTGCAGTCCACGCTGGGCACGCTGCAGGAGCGCAGCCTGCAGCACGAGGAGCTGATGGACGCCCACCAGCGCCTGCGGTACCCACCCCGCTCACCACCCCTGCTCAAACCCCTCTGCTCTGGGAAACAGCTCCTCCTGGGAGGTGGGGGACACCCAGGGGGACATGGCTCCTGTCACTGCTGCCCAGGCGGGTGGAAGAGGCTGTGGGGAAGCCCAGCAGACCCCATCTTGGGGAAAGCTGCCTAAAGCTGTGGGGTTTGCACCACCCTGGGGTCACGGTGGGAGGCAGGCGTGGGAATTGTCCCCATCCCACCCTGAGGAGGGGGAGCGCTGCTCCTGCTGAGGCTGCTGCCATCCCGCAGGGAAGAGCACGCTGCCCTCGCCCAGGAGCTGGAGAGCACCAAGGACGAGCTCGTCGCCCTGCAGCTCAAGAGGGACAAAGTCTCCTGGTGCTCTGCGGACATCGTTGAGATCAAGCTGCGGCTGCAGGAGCTCGCCGACTGCCTCAGGGCTGCTCTGCAAGAGGAGGTAGGAGCCCTGCCCTGGGGACAAGGACGAGGGAGTGGCCCGGGGAGTGGGGTTCAACCCCCTGTGGCATAGCTTTGAGACCCCCCACTCGCAGGGACAGTACAGAGCAGTCACGAGCTGTGCTCTGGGGCTGTGCTCTTCCTCCCCTCCAAAGGATGATGATGCCCCATCGAGGAGCAGAGCCTGGACCCCAGCTCCACGGACCCCTGGCTGGCAGACACCGCGCCGTGCCTGGACCCCTGCTTGCCGCACACCGGCGTGCCGCACCCCCTACCACCCTGGGGGCTCCTTCGTGGGCAGCGTCCTCAAAGCGGTGTCGGGGAAGGGTGAGCTGGCACCCGCTGCTGGGTGCTGGGGGGCCCCTGGGTGGGGATGGGGCTCACTCCCTCCTGTGCTGGGATGTGCACTGGTGCTGGGCGAGGAGGAGATCCCAGTGCCATCCCGGTGGATTCCCCAGTTGTTCCCTTGTGGCAGCCATGGGTTGGGTCATGGCTCCTGCAAGCTCCCAGGGTCTTCTCTGAGCCCCCCGGGGTGGGTGAGCTCCGGTTGGTTCCCTGCAGCACCCAGGGCTGGGCACAGCACTCCTGTCCTCTCCTTTTGCAGATGCTGGTGAAGCTGCCGGAGGTGGGGGTGTGCTCACCAGGGACAAACCTCCCTGTACACCAAAGCCAAGAGGTACCGGCACTGTCACCCTGTCCTGGACCCTGCACGGGGGAGGGGGGACACAAGCAGGCGTGTCTTCCTGCTTGGCTTGGTGTCCCCTGGGGCTGACATTCCCTCCGTGCCCGCAGAGCTGGAGGAGGGTCTGCTGGAGAGCGTGCAGGAGCTGCGAGCTGTGGTCTCTGACTTCTCCATGCTGAGCTCCCGCATCGAGGAGCGGGAGCTGAGCGAGTTCAAGGCGCTGCAGAGGGAGATGTGAGTCCAGCCTCTCCCACCGTGGGGCTGGTGGGGTGCCCAGGAGGGGTTTGGTGCTGGGCTGTGCCCCCCGCCCCGCTCAGCACCACTGTCCTCTCCCAGCTCCGACCCAGCTGGAGACGGTGACGGCCGAGAGCCAGGAGAAGCTGGATGCCCAGGCTGGCACCATCACCAAGCTGAACAGGGCACTGAGGGGCAAGCTGGAGGTGAGCTGGTGCCAGAAGTGGGCCAACACCAACCCCAGGGCAGAGCCGAACTGGGACGGGTGCTGATCTAGGACACGGAGAAATCTGGGTGACCGACTCCGGCGATGCCCCACGGGTGCTCCTGGCCCATCTGACCTCCTTGAACATGAGAAAACCCGCTCCCCTGGGGTGCTGGGGGGCCGGGCGCTGCCTGATGCTGCTGCTTCCCCTTTCCCCCCGCAGACCGAGCAGGAGCTGAAGGAGGTGGTGAAGCGGCAGGAAGAGAAGATGCTGCAACTCATCGACAAGAGCGGGGAGGTCATGGTGCGTGGTGGGGGCCTGGCTGGGCTGTGTGCCTGGGGGGCTGAGGGCTCCTCCCTGGCTGGGCTGTGTGCCTGGGGGGTGCTGGGTGCAGGACCCCTCTCAGCATCTCCTTTCCCCTGCAGAGGCTGACGGAGGAGGTGTCCCAGCTGAAGCGGTCACTCCAGCACGCGGAGACAAGGGCCAAGGTGCTGTGGGAGGAGATGCAGGGGCAGGAGAAGCCCAAGGTGGACGCTGCCTATGTTCAGGAGCGGGTCTTGCTGCGGCAGGAGGTGAGGCCAGGACCCCGGCTCACCCCCAGACCCTGCTCCTTGAGCCAGGAACCAGTGGGGATGGTGGGGGGGAGCCCCCACCCATGGCTGTTCACCCCACAATGACCTCTTGGTGTTGCTCGTTCTTTTCA
>NW_010129523.1:3366-3594 GCF_000699245.1 Pterocles gutturalis | reverse complement strand
AGGAGGATGAGAAGCTGCGGCTCTCCAACAAGTACCTGAAGCAGGTACGGGGACCCCAAGGGGCTGCCCTGGCTCTGGTCCCCTCTCCCTCCTCCATCAATCCCTGCCCCGTTTTGGGGGACACTCCTGACAGATGTCCCACCGCAGGTCCAAGCCCTGGAGCTGAGGCTCCACGACACCCAGAAAGTGCTGAGGACCCACGAGGAGAGGCAGGAGAAGGTGAAAGAG
>NW_010129523.1:3024-3236 GCF_000699245.1 Pterocles gutturalis | reverse complement strand
TCCTGGGGCGTGGCGCCGGCCCGTGCCAGCGAGGAAGCTGCTGAGCCGCTATAGCCCGAAACCTTCCTGTTCTTATTGCTGTAATTACATGTTGAGTAAAGCTCTGTTGGTTTTGTCCCCGCCTCTGCACACATGCAGGAACCTCCTGGTGCCCTGGGTGGGGACAACTTGCCCAGCCTGTGCCCGGGCTCCCCCCACTTCCCTCCTCGCTC
>NW_010129523.1:2171-2998 GCF_000699245.1 Pterocles gutturalis | reverse complement strand
GCACCCCCTCCTGCTTCCCCCCTCAGAGGGGATGAGGGGCCGGATCCTGCACCCCCCTCCTGGGGCTGTGGGCCACCCCCTGTCACTGGGGGGATCGTTCCCCTCCCCACGGGCTCCGGCACGCAGCGTCCCCTGGGGCTGCAAGTGCCGCCAGCCAGGGCTGGGAGCTCTGCCAGCTCCTGCTCCCAGCCCCTCCTTGGCCCCTGCTGCTGCAGAAGGAGGGGGGGGGGTTCCCTCAGGGTCCCCCCAGCTCCCTGCACAGCTCCCATCCCTCCTTCCCTCCCAGGGCAGCTCCTGCAGGATCCCCTCCCTGTGCTCCCGACCCCGAGGATGCTCCCACCACTGCGGGGGCCACACGGCACCTCCCTCCCTCCCCAGGCAGGGCCCAAAATAGCTGTGTTCAGACACATGCTGTGGTTTTTAATGGCCTGTTCCTCCTCCTGGGGGGGGAATTGCCTTCCCCTGTGTCCTGTCCCACTTGGGGGTGAGGGCAAGGTTCACTTTTGGATATCTGTGCGGTAATACCAGAGATGTCACTTGCCTCAAGAGGTTCTATTCAACAACAATTTTAAATAAAATATGTAAAATGTAGTGGGGATTATAAAAGATAAAATGACTTGGCAAAGAAAACTTACACCAATACCCATCTTCTGCTGCCAGTGCTAAAAACTTGCAAGGATATAGCAACCCCCCCTGAAATCAGAACTCGGAGCACGGTCAGAACTGCTCTCACTGTTAAAGACCCACGACTGCTTGTCAACACGTAAAACTTGTGATTGTGGATCAGTGCTAAAATGGGCATTGCTTGTCACGATGGGCTTTGGAAC
>NW_010129523.1:0-2140 GCF_000699245.1 Pterocles gutturalis | reverse complement strand
AACGAGCCCTAGAGGAGCTGGAATCGCCTTTTCACGCTAACACTTGGAACAGTGTTACCCTTGTGTGCTGGAAAAGTAAGTTAGAGACAAAGAGAAAAGGAAACTCAGAAGGGAGAGGAGAAAGAGGCGAGACAGGAAAGGTTCTGGAAAGGTGTCACCACCCTTGGATGGAAGTTGGGGTCCCCACGGGGAGCACCCCCCTTCCCGTAATTTATTTGCCTTTTCTAGACAAAAGTTCTCGGGTCTCTGCCTGGCTTTCTTCAAAGAGCCATCTTTCAGCACATGTGGAGGGGGGTGAGGGCACATTAACCCTTCCCAGCCCTGGGGCTGGTGGTCCTGCAGCCCCTGCGTTGGATTCCCTCTGCCTGGAGTTTCCTTGTTGGTGCCTCAGAGGTGGGGGTGACCCTGTTATGAGGGAGGGGGCCATGAGCCCCTCGTGCACCCCACACCTCCCCCTGTCAGCGAGGAGCAGGATTTAGGGTCGCTCAGCAGACAATCTCCTTCTGTCCCTTATCAGAGCCTTTGACAAGCGATTGCAGTCTCCTGCACCATCCCCCTTCTGCTTTTGTCCCTCAGGCCACCCCGGGGCTCAGACATTTGCCTTGGAGGCTCAATTTTTGTTTCCTGACCAAGGTGCTATGTAGTCATTAATGCACCAGCCCTGGCTCAGACAGAGGAGGGTGGGGATTCTCACATAGCAAATGGGGAAAAAAGAGAAGAAAAGGAGGGAATGGCACAAGTAATCACACAACAAATAATAGCTGTACCAATCATTAAAATATAAAACCAGCAACCACTGTTAATCCAGTTTTCATTCACCATGTCCCACACCCTGTGAAGCCCAAGGATCACAGGATAGAATATAACCAAGAGCTTGGGGTCCAACCCTTACACCAGCCTTTCGGCTGCAGGGGTTGGAATTGCTCCGCTGTCTGCCCTGCTCTCTGCTTCACTTGCTCTCAGGCTTCCTCTGTTGGGGCAGTAGTGTCGTGTGTGGTGATGCAGCATTCTCCTTCCATGAGGTTTAACATCCCACAAGCTCCATGTTCTTCCAGCAGTAGCATATCCAGGGCCAGGCGGTCCTGAAGTGTCACCTTCCATACCCGTTGGACCTGTAAATTCAGTTCTCCAAAAGCAGATCTCATACAATTAAACGGTGTGCTTGCCAGGTAATATTTTCTAAGACAAACTGGTGTCATTTTATGGTTAAATATGGGGCAAGGAAATCCTCAGACATCAATGTGATTAACTGTCCACTGGTATAATAATTGGGGAATTTGACTCTGTTAATTGCCCATTCTTTGGAGTGTCTTCCACAGGGCAAGGAAATCCTCAGACATCAATGTGATTAACTGTCCACTGGTATAATAATTGGGGAATTTGACTGTTAATTGCCCATTCTTTGGAGTCTCTTCCACATCTCTGCAGGATCGTTGCAGGCAGTATGGTAAAATTAAAGACACGAGACAGGCACAAAGATGGGACATCCAATCTATACCTTAAGCCAGCACGATATTCCCATGTCAAGCAAGAACAGGATTTCCCATCTGAACATCCCTGTGCCAGTCCCAAAGGCCCTGGGTAGATGCTAGTGGTCTGTATGGTTTATACTGGTGCATCATCTTTCCATCTCCTCAAGGGGGGTCCCCAACACGTGCATGTGGCTCAAATTAAGGTTCTGAGACCACCACTGAACCAGGCTGCTGGGGCATCCCCTGGCCCTGAGGCACACGGGAGTGTTGGATGACAGTTGACAAGGGGACTTTCGGTTTCTCTGGCAGGTGGAGCGCATTTGGGGGTTGCCAAGGGTTGCCCCAGGGCAGGTACTGACCAAGCCCATGTTACATTTCTCCTGTTTCATGCAGAGACCAAGGTTTTGCTGGGCAGTCAGACCCCCCACCCCGTGTCCCAGTGAGTGGAACACTGCTCCATAGCAGTCGGGTTTTGTTGGGGATCCTAGGAACACCTGAAACATGGGCCTTGCTCACTGACAGAACAGCAGGGAGGTTTCTCGTGATATCTTTGATTAAAGGATTTGGTACCTGGCACCATGCTGGGCTATGCTCCCCATCCCTCCCCTGCTCACACCACTGTCCCCTCACAGCTCCGATCTGCGGCTCCAGCTGGAGACGGTGACGGC
>NW_010129522.1:0-976 GCF_000699245.1 Pterocles gutturalis | reverse complement strand
TTTTAATTTTATTTCTTTTATTTTTTTTTCTTTTATTTGAATTCTTTTTGGTTTCTTTTTTGTTTTTTTTCCCATCTCTACCAGCCGCTTTCCATTCCCAGCCGGACAAATCAGACTTTTTCTGCTTGGAAATCATTTTGTTGGGATTTCTTTCACTCAGACAGGGCATTTTCCAGGAGCTCACCCCCGGAAAACGACCTCATCCCGCCCGCATCGCCGCGGGAGGAGCCTCCGGCCCCGTGAAACGACTCGTAGGTACATTCCACACGGGACAAGCACGTGGACGTGGTGTTTTCATACAAAAAAACGGATTTTTGGGGGGGTTTTTTGGGATTTTCTTGACTCCACCGTGTCTCGTTTGGCCGCATCCGTGTGTCTCGTCAGTGTTATTCCAGATTTGACTCTGAAGCAATAGCTAACGGCGCGGTCCACCTCCGCGGAGACTCTTTACCCACGCCACCCTTAGAGAACTCTTGTACATAATTTATCATTTCACTTCTTGGGGTTTGTTTTGGGGTTTTTTTGCCACCCGTCGAGTGTTCTCTCTCCAAACAGTGTTGCCTGCAAAAAACAAACAAACAGAAGACTTTGGTTTCTGTGATGTATTCCACTTTCCTCGTAGCGTTGCCATATCCACGTTTTATTTTATTTTTGAAACATGAAAAGAATTCCTGGCTTTTCTCTTTTATTTTTTTCTCTTTCATTTTTTTCTTTTACTTTTTTTTTCTCTTTTACTTTTTATTTTTTCTTTTTTCATTATTTTCCTTTCTTCCCTTCTTTATTTTTTCTTTTTCTCTTTATTTTCTCTTTTCTTTTTATTTTTTTTTTCCTGTTTTTTTTTTTTTTTCTTTTTTTTGGAAATTTTTTTCTGAGTTCAACGTTAGCCTCTTGGTGACAATAACCTGGCAGCTGGGAAATATTATTATTTTTATTTTCTTGTGGAACCATGCTTCTGGATACAATCAAAGCTGTGAGA
>NW_010129521.1:402-12821 GCF_000699245.1 Pterocles gutturalis | reverse complement strand
CCGCTTCCCTGAAGAGGCGTTGGCCAAGCACAGGAGCTGTGGGGTGTCCTGGGGTACAGAGGAAAACTTTTGTTTCCCATACACGGGGTGACCCTCCACCCCAGAAGAATCCTAAGCCAAGGCACACATCTGCACACTTGCACACACCCTTTGCCATCTCTGGGGCTATTGCCAGCTTCCCCATTGGACGGAGCTGCAGGGTCTTATTGTCCTGCTTCCATCTTCACAGAATTTCCCTCTATCTTGAGGCTATCTATGGTAAATGGGCTTTGGGCAACCTTGTGCAACTTGGGCAGATGTGGCACCAATGAACTTATCACAATGGACCCTGTGCACTATCCCTGCCATCGTCACATACTGCATCTTAGTCCTAGTGCTCCCCTGGTGCATGTGCAACCCCAGAAATGCAAGCACCTACTCTTCTGCTCCAACTTATCTATTCTCCAGTGCAAAACCTGTGGTGGGAGATGAGGGAAGCTGCTTTTCACGCCATGCCCCTATGGGATCTCCTGTCAGAAGCAGGAGCCTGAGTCTGGGCTGTGCTGGTTGCAGGGAACAAGTCGGTGCCTCTTCTGGGGAGGATGCCTGTGGTTATGGTAGTAGCCCTGGTCGTTGCACTCCTGGCACTGGGGATTTTGCTGCTCTTCGTGTTCTTCAGGTCAGTATGAGCCTCATCTCTCTGTGAGTCATACAGCACCTTGCACTGCCAGGGAGTGCTCAAGTGGACCCTGAGATAATGCAAGGTGGGAAACAGGGCTGCTACACAGGCAACAGCCGCTCCTCTGTCTCTCTTCTGCTGGTCTATGGGTCTAACTTGCTCTTTTGCAGACGAAAGTACAACAGTTCAAAAGCCTCGGAGAACAACAGCACTATCCCCCTGCGAAGGTGTCGCGAAGGTGCAGTATGAGCAGGGGCCCTGCATGCCTTGTCTGGACAGGCTGTCTGTTAAAAGCACAGGCAGCGTGCTTACAGACTCTGCAAGGTCCTTACAAGAACAAAGGCATCAGAGCTGGTTGGCATGGGTAGAGGGGCACCTCCCAGGAGAAAGGGACCTTCATGAGGAGGGGCAATCTAGAGTTTGGTGGGGTCCTGACCACTGCAATGGCAGCTCAGTCCCAGCTGCAGACCCCCAGGGCCAGACATCAGGTGCACACTAAAATCCTGACCTCCTGGTCTCCATAGGTGTGTGCAAGCTGAACACACAGATCGCAGTGGAGGAACTGCTGGAGGCTCTGAAGAGGTTTAAGAGGGCAGAAATAGAGGCAGAGCAGACAGAGGACATATCAGTTGACAGGCCTGGTGCTGGGCGTCTGAGAGAGTATCAGGTCTGGTTTAGCTTTGCTTTCCCACCTGGCTGCACTGTCCACTCAGCCCTCACCCCTTCCTTGGGGTGTGATGCAGCTGGCCTTGGCCAGCCCCAGAATATGTGCCAGTGCAGAGTGGGCTTATTTTCTTCCCCTGCAGCAACTGTCCTCCACTTTGTTGCATCCCTGCAATGCTGGGAAGGAGCTATGTAATCAGAGCAAGAACCGCTACAAGAGCATCATCCCATGTAAGCAAAAGTCTCCTGTGGCTGGCACAGGCACTTGGTGGTGGTTGGGCAGTACAGCATGCTGGGCTGGTGTAGGTGCCCCTCCACCTCTTCAGCAATGCTGAGCTCCTTGTCTCATCCTTTGTAGCCACTGAAATCCAGAGAGATTTTCCGAATCATAATGTTGGCCCCACTGTTTTATATCCAGTTGGAGAGTCCTTGTTCTGCTCCTCAAACTTCCCTGCAAGCTTAATCGTTCATCATCATATTCCTCTTCTTGCTGTTAGTCATTGCTGAACACTGCTGTGTCCCATCCAGAGGTGGCTTTTTGTGGGAAAGCTGAGGGAGTGACCTAATGTCTATCAAAGCTCCTCTGGGCCCAACATGGTGTGGACATTTGGCCATTGCACTAACAGCCTTCCCCAAAACCACATTGCATTTCCTGCTGTGCCATGTCACCTTTTGTTTCATTAGCTGTTCTTTACCTCTGAACATGTCCTGAGATGGTCCCAAACTTGCCTAAATTACATCCTCCTCCTTAAACAGTCACTTTGTTGCTGCCCCAAAGAGACAGTCAGCCAGGTCCCACCTCCCTTCTCTTTCAGACGATCACTGCCGTGTGGTGCTGCAGCCCTCTGACACAGGGAACGGCTACATCAACGCCAGCTACGTGGATGTAGGTAGCGAGGAATTGCTGCCCTGGGCAGGGTAGAGGTGCCTGGCTGTGCTGGGTGAGCACATTTTGCTCATGTGGGTGGCCCCGAGGTCTGGCACTTGCTGCCCTCAAGTGCTGGCAGATCTTGGGATGTCACTTTTCTTGTGTCCTCTCTGAGCTGCCCAGAGTACTCTGGGTTTGTGTGCAATCCTCACCTCTAGTAAAAAGCCACCTATGTGAGAGGACAGGAGCCGAGATGCAGCCCCTGGGTACCCACTCTCCATGGTGGCCAGGAGTGGTGCTGTGGGACATGCTGTGCCCAGGGCTCTGGGGTCTGATGCCTGTGGGGATGGGTCCTTTATTTAATTCCCTGTTAAAACATTCAACCCTTGTGATGGGAGCTGTTTGAACCTCTACCCCACAGAGCTACCGGAGTCCACACTTCTTCATTGCAGCTCAAGGTGGGTGCTCTCAGCCCTTGTGCTCAGGAGATGCCAGTCACTGCCCTGAGTACTTTGGGGAGTGGGGAACTGTGACAGCAGCCTAGGAGCTGTCAATGGCCAGTCCAAGGCCCTGTATCACCTCAGCTTCTGTCTTTGATGGTGATTACAGATGCTGCTGGGCACGGAAGGCCTCAGTGGCAGTTTGGCACTGGCCAGATGGAGCCGGTCCCTGCACTGCCCTGGCTGAGGACAGGGTCCTTCCACCCACAAGCCTGGTCTGTTCCCTTTGGTGGCTGGCGTGACAGGGGCAAGCCTGCAAATGCCTGACATGTCTGTGCTCAGTGCACTTGGAGACAGGCTCCTTCCAAGGATGCAAAGATAGGATGGGTTAGTCTGCTCTGTGCAGCATGCAGTGAAGAGGTCTCAGGCTCCTTGCAAAGCAGCATAAATGCTCCTCTGGAAATAGGACCCTAAATGTGGGAGCAGCTCACAGTCATCTTGAGGGTCTGGATGGGGAAGCCCCTGAAGCAGCAGTGAATCCCTGACATATCCTGGGCTCATCTGCTCTCCCTCTTCCTTGTCCCAATTTCTAACATGGGTGATGAAGCCAAGGTGCCCAGCACCCCCTGCCAGGCTGTGCTGTGTTAGGTCCCAGGTAGAGGGGAGCCCAGGGCTGCTCATAGGCTGGGAACATTTGATTTGTACCTGGGGGCAGCTACACCCCCATGGCTTGGACACTGGCACAGGGCTCTCCTCTTCCTCCCAAAGGCCCCCTGCCTGGGACGGTGGTGGATTTCTGGCAGATGGTCTGGCAGGAGAAGATCTCGGTCATTGTGATGCTGACAGGCCTAGTGGAGCAGAACAAGGTAGAGAAACCTTGGGCCTCCCCAGAGCCCAGGCTTCCTTGCCTGCCTTGCTTTGCTTTACTCCCCATGCAGCTGTCAATGAGTGCAGAGAGCAGCCCCACACCACTGCTGGCTTGCAACGCTCCCCCCATGAGTTTGCTTAGCGATCTCACTGCTGTTGACAGACCAAGTGTGAGCAGTACTGGCCAGAGCAGGAGCAGATCTACGGGGACTTCACTGTGACACTCAACAACACCAGGACCACTACAGGCCTTGTCACACGGATCTTCTCCCTGCAGAAGGTAAACCCGGCATGTAGCTGAGATGGGGATGCAGGATGCTTTTGGGTTTCAGCAGCTGGTTGGAGCTGTTGGCCAAGAGGTGCTGTGTGGAGCCCTGACTGGTGTCCAGCACTAGCAGGTCAGTGTTGCTATCACTGGATGCCATGCCAGCACATGAGCCCCAGGTTTCTGTGCCAGACAAGGCAATTATTCAGCTACAGAGGTCACTCCAGCTGAGCCTGGACTGTTGATGCACATGGGCAGATCACGCATCCTTGAAGGCTTGGTTGAGGTGATCACAAAGGCTATAAAAGCAGCTAAAGGGTATAAAACGTTATTTCTGTACATCCAGGATGATAGGACAGGTGCCTGCCTGTCACCTGGCCAATCTGCAGAAGGTCCGCATTGAAGCTCCTTGGTCACTTACAGCTCCTAAACCTGAACAGATAGTTTACAGTTTAAGATAAGTTACATACTGACATTTGTCAAGACGGGTACTTCTGCTGAAGTTATACCTCAGATAATAAGCAGAAAGGAGCTGCAAGGAGGCGAAAACAGGTACAATATAAAGAAATTGCAGTTATGCATATTCTTGTCTTTTCTCGTCTTGCCCAAAGTCTACCTGAAAGGTAAAGCTCCAAGAGCACCTAGCAGTTCATTAGTTCAGGCCAAGCAAATGTGATATTTAGGGAAAAATAAAAGATGGGCTGGTAACAGAAATGACTACATTCACATCAATGTAGTACCAGCCTTAGAAAATTCCTTATTTGGGGAAAGCAGGGCTTTTCTATGACTATGGAAACACTCTACACTGTGATTTTATTTTTTTTTCCCTCTTGGCCATAAGCTGCATTTGCTGTTCTGAGTTCACTGTTCACGGCATGGGGAAGCAGAGAACAAAGCGAACTGTGTGGCTGTGTGCTGGGTGAATTGGTCCTTTGCTGTCTGATGAGCTATAGTGGAACAGTCATTGTCGTGGGAGTCCTGGGGGGGACCTGTGTGCTGGTGCCCCCCTGAAGTGGTTTTCTCCACTGTTCCCTACTTGTTGGCATGCAATTACTTCACACAGGTTTCCAGGTTAGTTTCTGCTCCCTGCTCCCAGCCATGTCTCCGTCTTTCCAGACAGGCTGCGCTCTCCCAAGAGTGGTGGAGCAGTTTCACTACTTGCTGTGGCCAGACCACGGGGTCCCCAGAAACCCTGCCCAGCTCCTGTGCTTAGTGGACCTGGTGAACAAGACGGGGGTGGAAGCGCCTGCTGGACCCGTGCTGGTGCACTGCAGGTACTGGACTGGGCGTGCTTGGGAGCTGGGGCAAGGCTGGCCAGGGCAGCACTGACCCCCAATTTTCTGTGTCCTCAGTGCAGGCATTGGGCGCACAGGTACCTTCATCGCCCTGGATTTCCTCCTGAAGATGGGGAAGGCTGAGGGGAAGGTGGATGTGTTTCACTGTGTGCAGAGGCTGAGGGAGCAGCGGGTCAGCATGGTGCAGACCAAGGTGAGAGTTACCTGCTCCCTGCACACTGTCAGGCTGCAGAGCTCCTTCCCACCCTTCCCAGGGATGTGGCACACAGAGTCACACTGGCCATGTCATTCATGGTCTAGCCAGAGGGACTGGAGCTGACAGGTGATGGAGACAGCAGCATCTCATTTTCAATGCTGTGTCCAAACCTAGTCAGGATGCATGTTCCCCTGAGACCCTCTCAGGTGCCAGCAGCATTCATAAGCACCAGTGCCAGCAGCATTCATAAGCACCAGTCATCCTAATATAGAAGGGCTGGCTTGTAGGCAAGGAGCATGAATGAGAGTCCATGTGGCCTTCAGGTTTTGAGGATATCTGCCCTCGTGGCATCTTCTGGGAAGCAATGTCCTAGACTAAGGACTATATCCCCATGGTCTGTTCAGTGGTAGAACCCTTTGGAGGAAACTAGGTTGGGCAGGACCATCCAGCTACTTCTAGGAGGACTAGTCCACTGGTTTTACGAGTTTCCTTTCCCAGAGAGGGGGTCTGGTCTGAGAGGGAGCATTAAACCACAGGAAGATGGTCTTATCTGGGTTGTTGTAGTTGCTGGCTGTTTCTCAGAGTAGGGTTGCCTGCACTGAGAAGTGTCTGGCCTCAGGGCCCCACAGCAGGAAGGTGAAGGATGGACCTGGCTCATTCCTGGCTGGGGTTGATGCCAGTGAGCTAGTGGTTTGGAGTCCCAGGGCTCCTCCTCGAGTGGCTCCAGACTGTGCAGCTGACCTGTGTCCTCATGCAGGAGCAGTACACCTTCCTCTATGAGGTGCTGCTCGAAGGCTTGCTCTGCGGCAGCACCGGGGTCCCAGTGGAGAGCATTGCCAGCCATGTCCACTGCCTTCAAGAAGCTGAGACCTCAAGGCACAACAATGTCCTTGAGAAGGAGTTCAAGGTACCACCAGGATCTGGTGCACTGGGTCTGGTGCTGCAGGGGCTGGTCTGTGGTGCCATCCCACTACTGCTCCCCCACTAGCTGCGGGATGGAGATGGGGGAGCATTTCTCTGGGGTGGCTGAGGAAGGGGAGGAAGGGAAGGAGCTGACAGGCAGGACTTGCTTGACTGAATCACTCCTACAGGCCCTGCAGAAGTTTTCTGAGTTGTTCCAACTCCTGCCATGCAGAGAAGCAGAGAAACCCAGCAACCAGCCCAAGAACCGCAAGCCTGGGATCCTGCCAGGTACCACTGGCAGGGCTGGGCAGGCCCTTGTGCCGCGACCCAGCACCTGCGAGCAGCACAGGGGAACGATACTGCCCTGCTGCTTCCTTCCCCAGCACCATGCCACTGGCAGGTTCTGCCCAAGGTCCAAACATAATTTTCTGATTGGTAACAGGTATAGATTGGGCTGGTCCCTTCATCGGAGCAAAACCCCTTCCCTGCTTCCTTCTGGGCTTGCTGAAGGC
Organism: Pterocles gutturalis; assembly: GCF_000699245.1. Lineage (NCBI taxonomy): Eukaryota > Metazoa > Chordata > Aves > Pterocliformes > Pteroclidae > Pterocles > Pterocles gutturalis. Next base: position 6,154 of record NW_010129521.1, on the reverse strand, counting down.
ATGCGTTCATGGGATACACCTGTGGTAAACATGTCCCTGGGTCTTAATCTGTCCCAGACGAGGATCCCAGAGAAAGTATCAGGGAGCAATGAGAAGGGGGACCTGCTGTGCCTCTGCACATGGGGTTTTGGACATCCAGCTTCAGGCAGCCCTGAGGTGTCACAGCCATGGGGTGCTGGTGTCCATTCATCCAAGCCTGTGCCACAGAGAGCCACGTTGACCCCGCTGCTTGCAGGGAAAACATGCCTCTGCGCAGGGAGAGGGTGGCTCATAATTTCTCTCTCTGTTCCTTGCTTCCACAGCGGATTCCTGCCGGCCCATCCTGATGTCCTCACTGAATGCAGACGGCTCACCAGGTTATATCAACGCCGTGTTTGCCAACGTAAGGCTGCAGTCCCACCAGGAGCAGAAGAGACCCCCCCTGCTGGGTACCACTGCTCTAGGCAGGGGCAGACCGTGCCACCCTGGTTTGAGGTGTCCCAGCCCTGGGCTTCACAGTGACTGTTTCGCAGCTTCTGGGGCCCTGCTGCCAGGAGATGGCCCCCGCGATCAGCCTAAGCCCTGCCCGCACAGGCAGCTCAGTAGGCTGCTGCGTGGCCGCTGGCTGGTGCCTGCTGGGAGCAGAGCCTGGGTGTGATGAGCTGAGGGGCAGGGGCATGCAAGCCTGCTCGGGTGCTCTGCACAGGGCTGGGGTGCTCTGCCCCTGGCCTGCAGAGCCCTGGCTGGAGGGAAGCAGAGAGCCATTCCGGCTGCTGGAGGGCTTCTTGCAGGTGTGGATTGTGTGACCTCTTTTCCCAGCACCCCGCTGTGTTTTGCAGACATACACAGAGGAGGACAGACTCATCGTCACCCAGCTGCCATTCACCACCACACTGGTGGATTTCTGGGCTCTGGTTTGGGACTACACCTGCACATCGGTGGTTGTGCTGAACCAGCTCCAGGAGCTGGACAAGGTCAGCAGCCCACATACAGCCGTCCCCTCTCCTGGCTCCCTGTGACACCAGGCAGTGTGCTTTCTGCCTTGCCCCCAAGCAGCTCTTATCGCGACAGTCTGCTTGCTGCAGGAGCCCGCTGCAAGCTTGTGGGGTCCAACCGTGACAGCCATCAGGACAGTCCCAGTACCATGGCACTACAGTGGTGGGGTGTCCCCAGTTTCACGGAAAGGGGGCATCCCTCCGGTCTTGCTTACCCCTGCCCAGGTGTCCTCTCTGCAGCAGTGTTATTCTTCTGGGTGCAGCACCATGGGCTGGTCCCCAGCAAATGACAGGCAGAGCACACACATGCATACTGTGGCTTATGGGCAAGGGGCTGGTGTGAGCCCACACAGGGCTCTGTGTGATCACGCATGTGTCTTTTCCCCCAGACATATGTGGAGTTCTGGCCTGCCCAGGGCGAAGCTGCCTATGGCCGTTTCCATGTCCGCCTGATCTCAGAGGAGCCTGGAGTTGGCTTCACAGCTTGGACACTTGCCCTCACCAACAGGCAGCAGGTGGGCTCTTTGCACAGAGATTACAAAGTTGTTTAATGGCTGGGAGGACCACCCAGGTTCCAGTATCACCAGGCTTTAATTTGGGTCAAAGTCACAAGTAGAGGTGGCACAGGTCACAATGGTCAGAGGGATGTGATGGGGTCCTGGAGGGCCACTGGCCAGAGCAGGGCCTTTCTTCTTTTATTCCGAGAGGGTGAGGCTGCAGGCAGAGGTACATTTGTGTACTTTTCTAACTTGGAGGACAGCAGCCATGGATAGAGTCTGTGCATCTTGATGAGAACAGCTATTACAGGTAGCTGGGCGCTGGACTGGCATCATTCTGAGCTGCAGCTGGTCGCCAGCTCTTATCTTGTGCCCTGTCTGTCTGCCAGTCTCAAGACTGCCACAATGCCTTCTCAATGGAGAAGGGCAGAGTCTGGGACTGGGCCATCCCACTGTGGAGCTGCTCCCTTGATCGATCCAGTGTGCGTGGCTGAGCCAGGACTGACACACACTGTCCCTCCCTTCCCTCCATGAAGACAATTGGTTTCTTCTCTGCCCAACCCGCTGTCTTTCTTTCCCATTAGCCCAAGAAGTCTGTGCTGGAAGTACAGTTCTGGCAACTGAAGGACTGGCCGATGGAGCAGCGCCTTCCCCCACACCCTGCCACCATCATCAGCCTGCTAGGGAAGGTGGAGACACGCCATCGGCAGAGCCAAGACGGACATATCCTCGTCATGTGCTGGTGAGTGATGTCTTTCAGAGAAGCAGCCATGGTACAGAGCTGGCTCAGCTCAGGCTGCATCAGTGAACTTGGTTCACAGCAACACCCTCAGCTCAGGTGAAGGGTGGACATATGGATGTGAATTCAGCTGTGTTCAGGGAGGAAGGTTTCCCTGTGGAGGCTGGCTAGGTGCAGGATCTGTGGACATGACCATCCTGATAGCCTGCGTGGCTGCTAGGACACCTCTGAGGCTCAGCACTGCTGGGTGATCCCAGGGCAAGTGACTCTCCCCTTGCTCTCCTCCACAGGGATGGTGCCAGCCGGAGCGGCATCTTCTGTGCTGCTAGTTTCCTCTGTGAGCAGATCCAAAGTGAGGGGCTGGTGGATGTATCTCAGGCTGTGAGGATGCTGAAGAGGCGGCGGAGACAGCTGATTAAAGATGTGGTAGGTGCTGACTTCAAACACAGCCAGGATGGCAACACCAGATCAAGAGCCATAGCCTGGACTGTCCCAGCAACTACCGTAGCACCTATGTGCTCAGGTCATCCTGGAGGCAGCAGGTGCAGATGAGACCTCTGAAAACCCTGTTTTCTGCTGCTGGGACATACCCACTCACTCAGGGGCAGGTTCTGCAGAAACAGATGGGCACCAAAGCATCCCGCAGGCTGAGTTGCCCCTTTCTAGTCCACCTTGCCTGCTCAGCAGGGGGCTGCACTGCTGGGTGCTCAAGTGCCTGTCCTGCACCCACCTCACCACACAGTCTGGGTGCTAGAGGCCATCATAGGGTGAGCACCCCGCATGGGAGGGAGCAGCAGATGCTTCATGCCATTGAGGCTGGCTCTCCTCCCAAGACCAGCTGGCTCCAGCATTGGGGTAGCCCAGCTCTCAGCTACTCACATGCCCGTCATTCTTCAGCAGAGGAATGTGGACTCTGACTGGGAGGAGGAGAGTGGGCTATACCTGCACTTCGCTTGCTCAGGAAGCTGTTGGCAACCAGGGCTGCCCTTCTGCTGCAGGTGTTGGTGTACCAGATTCTCATGTGCATCCTTCTTTCCACAGGAGCAGTATGGGCTCTGCTACGAACTAGCCCTCAGTTACTTGAATTCATTTGAAACCTATGGGAATTTCAAGTAGAGGCAAGGCGACAGCCCATCTCTGGCCAAGACTTTGAATCTCTTGACAGCTCTGCATCAGTAACAGTGGAAACCAGAGAAGACAAGAGGGATGGGCACGGCCCCAAGATGCTTTGCTCCCCTGAAAAGCCACCCCAAGGATCTTCTGCAGCTGGAGAGCACAGGCTGGACTGTTTCCAAATTGTGGTCAGGCTTTGAAGCAGGAACCTGATGCTTTGCCCAGAGTTTGCACAGCAACTTACCTGGAATCACAACCTGAGTATGCAGACCAGAGCAGAGGCACCAGGACTTGACGCATCTGTGCCAGGGATGAAGATAACCAGCTGTCCCATCCAGGCCGCCTTGTCCCTTCAGGCAGCTTCAGGGAAAGTGGGCTGGCTCCACCAACACCCAAACTGTGTTTTGCCAGGGGAGCATCAAACTGCTGTGAGATCCACAGGGCTCAGTAGCACAGGCTACCTGTCCTACTTTACGAGAAGCATGAAGCCCAAGGACAACAAGACCCAAGGGAGGGACAATCCACAGCCCTGTAGTGCTGGCCTGTCCTTCCCACTCCATACAAATCCCTTCCCGGAGTTCCATCTGCCTGATGCTGATCCAGGTGCCACAGCCCTGCCAGGTCCAGAGGGGGGTCCCTCACTAGCCTGTATGGCTCCACCATGGCAATGACTGGCTGTAGCAGCTCAAATGAGATACCCTGGATGTTGTTCCAGCAGGCTAGTGCCTAGGAGGGGCTCCTGCACCACGGAGATTAGCTCTGCATTTGCTGCTCAAGGGCAAGGGGTCTCGGAGCCAGGACCATGTCTCACCAATAAAGGCTCTGTGCTGGCCATGGTGGTGGTGACCTCTGATCTTCACTTTTTCTTACAGGTTTGACCTGACATAGGGGCTGCAAAGTTGCTCAGAGCACACAGGTCCCTCAGCTCTCACCACAGCATGGGCACAGAACACACTCCTGCCCAAGATGTGCACTGAAGGACATCACCCTTCTCCAATTCCCACCACGCACCCCATCCAAACACACGTGAGAGCTGCCCAGTACAGCCCAAGGGATCAGGAAGGCTATCTGGCACCACTGGGGAACATGGAGTCACAGCAGCCCTGTTCATGGCCTCCCCTCAACAAGGTGCAGTTAGCTACCTGCAGGGAGATGTGACCCCACCAGGGCAATAAGGGGACCAGGCAGGAGCTGTAGTGGGGCACGCAGCCCCCTCCAAACCACAGGCCTTTATTGATTGTCCGGACAGAGCAGGCAGAGTCACAAAGGCAGCCCAGTCAGGCCAAGCTCCAGCAGAGCCTTGGTTTGGCTGAATGTTAGACAGAGGGGGGAGAAGGGTTGGCAACCGAGGACATGGCAGTAGCATGGACCACTCCTCAGCCCAAGCCTGTGTGAGTCAGGGACTGGGAAATCTGGTGTATAGTTCCTGCTTCCAGGAAAGCAAAAATGAAAGCAAAGCCTTAAAAACAGGAACTACAGAAATTCAAAGGCCTTACAGCAGCAGTAAGTGAAAGCTGGGATGTGAAGGAGGTGAGGAAAGAAAAAGCTCACAGTCCTCCTTGGCCTCCTGTTTTCCTCTTGCTCTGCTGAATTGGATGGGACCCCCAGTGCTGGTCACAGTCACAGGAGAGCCAGGGAGCACAGCAGCCATCAGCACAGAGCTGGAGTCATCCTCCTGATCTTCTCTGCTCCCTCGCTGCTCTGACTGTCTCCTGTGGGCAGGGGCTGGAGTGACTGATATCTGACCTGGCCACCTTTACCTGTGGAGACCAACAGCATCAAGGGCAGAAGCTGCTGTGTGCTCTCAGCTGCCTGTGGAGCTCATACCACCACAGCTGCCTGCAAACCTGAGTGTCTGCGACATGCTGCAGCATGGGGCAGTGCCTGGCACAGCCCAACCCCTTCATCCCAGCTGTACCCTCCCCTCCAGGGCCCACCCTGGCGGTGCCTGCCGGTTCCCAGGCAAGAGCCGCCGTTCCTCTGCCTGACCCTCCTGAGACCCCTCCCAGCAGATCTCTTCCCAGTGAGGATGACACGGCCACGGGTCCCTCAAAAGGCTGAGCCACGAGCCATCCTTTGGGATTCCTGTCTTTGCTTATCCCTGCCCTTGCTCCAGGCTGGGACCACTGCCTGGAGCTATGTTCTGCTGTCACGCAGGGCTTCACAGGCAAAGCCATCCTGACTGTCCCCGGCACCACAGGGCTGGGGCAAATGGGGAGGCATGTCAGTGAAGAGGAGGTGCAGATGTTTGTCGTGAGGGTCAGGCTCTCCTGGCAAATCTCTGCTCTCCTTCCAGCTGCCACCCAGCCCTACAGACCTTTCTGTGATGGTGGTCCAGAAAATGGAATTTTCCTACCATTTTAATTATCCTCCTTAGCTTTTCTGGGCAAAGACTTCCTTTTCCTGGAAAGGTAAAGAGGAGTCCTGAG
>NW_010129521.1:0-371 GCF_000699245.1 Pterocles gutturalis | reverse complement strand
TCCCCCCTTTCCCATGGCGCTGCGGAACCTGTCCCCTTCCAACTCACCTGGAGAGTATGAACCACAAGACCCCTGCAAACAGGAGGAGGAGTGCCAACAGCACAACCACCCCAGTCACGATCCCACGCCATGAGCCCAGAGGGTGCCCTGCAAATAACAGACAGCCAAGGGTGGGAGCCATAGCGTGGGCCATGTGCTGGCAATAGCCCCAGAGATGGCAAAGGGTGTGTGCAAGTGTGCAGATGTGTGCCTTGGCTTAGGATTCTTCTGGGGTGGAGGGTCACCCCGTGTATGGGAAACAAAAGTTTTCCTCTGTACCCCAGGATACCCCACAGCTCTTGCGCTTGGCCAACGCCTCTTCAGGGAAGCGG
>NW_010129520.1:0-23742 GCF_000699245.1 Pterocles gutturalis | reverse complement strand
CGGCGCTGCTGTCGCCAGCAGTGGTGGGGCTGCTGCCCCGGATCGCAGGCCCTCCTCCTCCTCCGCAGCCCGCAAATCCCAGGGCGCAGGAGGTTAGGTTAGTGTTTGGGGGAACTGCAGCTGAACACTGGGCTTTTTGGTTGCTATATTGAAGGGAATAATGATTTTTCAACAGCTTTATGTCACAAATTGAAAGCCTGTTGCTCCAGCTGGAAGGTGCTGTGGGGTCTGCCACTGACCTTCGTGTGTCTCTCAGGAAACAATGCTTCAGGTCTCACACACAGGAAAGGCAAGAAATGAGCCAGGAAAAGAAAAAAAAAACCAGTACAAAGCAATTATAACTGCAATTAGCTCACTCCCTTGTGACCATGAAACACCATTTGCAATAGTACTGTTATCATGTGCTACACAAGGGGAGAGAGTCAGTCACTCCTTCGCACGGCTAAGGAGGCTTGTGCCCCGTGCAAGCAATCCTCCTTACAGGACTTTGGGAAGGACCGCATTAGCGTGAAGTGTTTCTGGCCATGTTTCTCACACAAACCGAGATGCAGACTGCACACTTCTGTCTGTATCTGGTGTTTTCATGAAGCCGATGCAAAAGAAAAGAACTGCACAGCTCTGCAACCTCCTGAAACTCAGGGGTGCATGTGGGAGTCCCCCCTGTCGCCAGTACTTTGCTGAAGCCTGCTGCCCATGTCTGGGGTCGTCCCCTGAGATGGGTCACACCACCTAGGAGTTTCTCTACTGTTTGAGGTAGTTTTAGAACCACGTGCTGATCTGTCAGGAATGCTGAAGAGATTTTATTGTCACACTTACTTACAAAGTGCTTTGAAGCCTTTGTGTGAAAGGGAGAAGAAATGTAAAGCTTTAATTTAAAGTACTTCATTTCCAGTTAGTATTTCTTAAAAGAGTGAGTGCCGTGCAGGGCACTGTTTGCTACAAGCGGGGCAGATTTGATTCAGGTGATGATTCATTTAAGCTTCGAAACAAATTTTACAACCAATGGGAAATTCTTTGTAGCTTCTTCACTAGCATTTTGATTTTTTTTTTTTAAATTGAGGATCAAGCATAACACTGTTGATTGCTTTTTTCCTGCCAAAGATTGCAGAACAAGGGCGTATCATCCCCTTTTGACCGTTGGAGCACTCCAGGGCACACAGTTCTCTGTACTGACTTTTGGTGCTATCTCATGGACCAGACTAACAGCAGAACAGATGATTTTATCTCCTCAGATAAGCCTGCATGCACCCTGCTTTACAAGTCTGTTACTTCAGCATCAGATGCAGCTTCACTTAAAGATTTATTAGTTCATTTATAAAATCACTTGTATTAAAAGGTCTGTTTTCAAAGTTTTGATCTGTCACATTTCCCTTTTGGATTGTGGAGTTTGTACTTCATAAATGTTTTCTTATGGCATAAATTCTACAGTCTAATCCATAGTGAGATTAAAGTTCCTGCTTTAAGAAACTCTTAAGTTGTTTATCCTAAAATGCATCCTTAAGAGTAAAAGAAACTGAAGTTCTGACTGATCTGTACTGGATTTGCTCTGTTTCACTCAAATGGAAGGAAATATTTCATTTTATATACTGGGAAAAACAGGTGCTTCTGCTTCATGGTAGGAGACTGGCCAAAAACCAGGCAGCCCTAAGTTTGCTTGTGTGTTTGGAGGCCAAGCTAAATTCAAGATGGTCCACAAGCATCTTTCTTGACAAGCTGATTTTGGGAATAATTACAGAAAAGTGATTTGTCTCCTGGCAGCCTCTCTCCCGTAGCAAATGTTTGGTACGTTTAGCAAACGTGAGACTATTTCTCTCTTCTGCCAACTTTGCTAACCATGCACCAGACATGCGAGCTGGCACCAACGGAGCAGGTTTCTCCATGGAGTACAGCATAGTCTCTTGGAAAGGTCCCAGCTGGAGAGTTGAAGCAAGACGTCTCTGGTAGTACTGCATCTGACTGAGGCATGGCCAAGGCACAGCGCTGCCGCCTGTTTTGCCTCTGTTCAGAGAGCTGCCATGTAACACAGGGCTGCTCATAGTGGCTCTCCACCTGCACTCCCCGTAGCTTGGCTGTGTGGTGAGCACAGAACAGACACATTACGTCAACTCTCCTTTGTTTCATACTGCTTCCAAGTCATATCTATAAAAATGGAAACTTGCTCTTACACTGCGGTGTCAGTAGATGCTGTGACATGCAACTGGTGGACAAGCCAAGTGCATGATCAGGTATAGAATCATATAATACAATCAGAGCATGGTTTGGGTTGGAAGGGACCTTAAAGATCACCTAGTTCCACCCCCCCTGCCATGGGCAGGGACACCTCCCACTAGCCCAGGTTGCTCAAAGCCTCATCCAGCCTGGCCTTGAACACCTCCAGGGATGGGGCATCCACAGCTTCTCTGGGCAACCTGGGCCACTGCCTCACCACCCTCACAGGAAAAAATTTCTTCCCAATATCTAATCTAAATCTCCCCTCTTTCAGCTTAAAAACCGTTACCCCTCATCCTATCACTACCCTCCCTGATCAAGAGTGCCTCCCCATCTCTCCTGTGGGCCCCATTTGAGTACTGGAAGGCTGCTATAAGGTCTCCCAAAGGAAGGGAAATAGCTGTGAGATGATATATTAGAAAAAAAATGGAAGTTTGAATTTTGAGAGGAGTCAGGAAGTCCTCATCTGGGATAATGTAATAACAAACAATGAAATATTTTTCCCAGAAGAAAATTTTAAATTTACAGAGATGGCTATTTAAGCGACAGTGTGAAATCCTGGCTCATCTGGTGTAAAATAGAGGTTTACCTGGAGCTACATGTCACAGGGCCCTGAGCGCAACCTCCCTGCTCCTGCAGGTCTGGCTGCCGGACTCAAGGGAGGGGGGGTGCTTCCAGGACAGGTGGAAGCAATGTGGAATTCACCTTCAGTGAATTGCTCCTGAATCGTGTGAATGAGGAATTATTTTCCAAAGGATTATGACAATGAGTTCCCAATAGTTTGTATTTTTGAGGAAACCCTTAGCTTAATTCAGAGATAAGACGGAGATGCTAAGTTCAGCTAGTAAATTATTCATTTACTTCTTGTAACAGCTGGTTCTGCATGTGAAAGAAAACAGAAGAAATTCAAGTCCTAGAGGGGTAGTCTAGTCCAGCAACAGTGCCCTTCACTAAGAAATGTATACCTAGAAACTTTATATAGAATAAATCAATTATTTAATTTAAGCTAGTGAATGTTTAACAGTTAAAAATACCAACCTACTCAATGCAATTATGCAGTGAACCACTGAAATGTTCATAGAGCACTAGTCTCACTTAAACAAGCAGCTCTTCTGTTCTTCCTGGTGTTCGCAGGTACCAGTCCGCCAGCCCTTCCTCCCAGGGACCCGTGGGTGAAACCGGTATGCTTCCTGTGGTAGGGGCCATCCTTTGGAGGAGTTCCAGTTGTGCAGTGGTAGCTAAGAGAGGAAGGAGCCCTGCTTTGTAAGATGTGGCCTAACGCAGTGTTTGCTAGAGCAACAGAGCAACGGCTGCTAAATACTTGATTATCTCAACATCTCCGAGCAGCTGGGTCTGCTGCTGTGCTATGGGCTCAGAAATGCAAATCATTCACTATGAAAATACTGGTATCAGCTTCTCAGAAATGGCTATGTTAAATGAACCAGGTGGGAACGCCACTCCCAGCCCCAGTGTTATCGTACCGGCCCAGAGCTCCTGTAGCTGGGAGAGAGGAGAGTGGGCTGCATGGAAGGAAAGGCTACGTGTATCTCTGGGAGGGCAACCAAGCTAATGGAAGAATTAAATTCCCCAAGGTTTGGCAATTGAATTGCATTTGTGAGTAGTAACAGGATTTACCTTTTTCCAGAACATGACAGTTCTGTTCCTCTTTTTACTGTCTTTATTTTGCATTCATGAGAGTTGTACTGACTGTAACAGACCAGGACCAGAAGGAAGAAAGTGTTTGAGTTCTTTCACTTTTAAGTTACAGGCTTTCTCTTCATCTCTCTGCTTTTCCTTAGAGGTCAGATACAAGTTGTTTGGTTAGGAGCTGATCTTATGCTGTAAACCCACCCATGGCAGCACTGTTACAGTGTAGTAGACTCCCAACTCTGCTAGCAACACGAAGGAAAAAAAATTGATTTGTGTTTATGTCTCTACATTGCTCTGGCTGACATAATCTAGACTAAAGAGTATATATAAATATTTTTGTTTTCCCCTTACAGTTCTCTTAATCACAGTCATTTTATAGAAATTGATTTTTTTTTTTTTTTTTGGAAACCTGTTGAAAAATATCTTTGTCCCAGGAGCTACAAAGAAACTGACAGTGTTGCCTATTTTGGTGACCGCTCAACTTTTATGTACCACCAAGCTGCTTTTTTTTGTGGCTGCTTATTGGTTTTTCTGAAGTTTAGGAGCCCAGGATGACCTTACTGTATGTGTGACAGACAGCAGATCTTCTCAGTAACTCTTTAGATATTTAGGACACATTAAACTCAAGGATTACACTCAACCATTTGTGCATGCACAGTAAATTGGGTTTGGACCTACTGGGCTTGGCAGATCTGGGACAATTAAATGTATACTAACATCACAGGATTAACTGAGAGAAAATTCTCTTAAGTTATTTAAATCTGTCCATTACGTTTTGTTTATTCAAATGTCATATGTCTGTGGAGAAAAATTAAGCCAACTTAAGATTTTATGTTTCTACTTTTCAGTTAAGCAAGAGAGCACTTTGAATACACTTCTGCAAGACCTCCACCGTGTCTTCTCTGGATTTAATAGCTTCAGTTTTTCCAAGAACTAGAGAGAGAGGAAAAAAAAAAAAAAAAAAAAAAGAGAAAGGTAATTTTCCAAGTAGAAACCTGTATGCAATTTCCAAGGAGAAACCTGCATGCAATTTGGGTTGATGCCTGAAAATAACCATTTTCCATTTTCTTTTTCCTTCAAGAGGCCTCCTTTAAAGCATGGTCTAATCTTGCCTGGCACCCAAGAGCAAAAAGTGCTGTGTGCTTTGTGTCCTGTTGGACAACTCTGAAGGACAGCAGTACAGTTGCAATTTTGCAGACTTGGGGTCCCTTCTGGGACCTTTATGCAGCAGGGTGGATAATAGTTGACTCTGCTTTGAAGCTAACACCGTTCACTGCAGTGCTGCCTTGCATTTATACAGTAATTTATGGTGACATGCACACTGACTTCTCTGAATTATCACACAAGGTGCAGAATAAAAGTTAATCGGATGTAGCGTCTGGCAATACCTTTTCAGCAGTGTCAGCAAACCGCGCTGAAAACAGGTTTATTGACAGAGTGCTAGAGTGGCTCCTGAGGAAAACATACACATGCTAAAGTCCATCTTCACTAAATATTCCCATTTTGGCAGACAGCAAACATCCCATAGCATGCACACAGCTACACCAGCTACAGGTGATCATAAAAGAGCAGTTTAGTCTAATAAGTTATACCATTTTAATATATCTTATGCTGATACGATTACATCTGCAGCAGTGTAACTGTGTAAACAATCACGCCTTTTACAGGCACATGAGCTGAGAGAAGTAGTGCTGCACTGTTATCAAGAACTCTGTGCTAAACAAGATATGGCCGGGAATTTGAGCACTTCCTGAATTTAACCAACTCCTGTAATAAAGTGATTTTACAGAAGAGAGAACATGGAAATTGATGTGATTAGTGATTGCATTTTTGGCTATCTGCCCAGAAAAACCTGTGAATCAACAGCCAGATGAAGGATTTCCATCCATGTAAATTCAGAGCACCTATGGTCGCTCTTTTAAAACACCTCCAGGAGGGACTGGTACCTCTGGGTCCCCCAAAGGGGACAGAGATGGCACACCCCTACCCCTGAGCTCTGATGTCCCAGACACATCCTCCTCTGTGCTGTGCTACGTACCAGCTTCTTCCCTCCAGCGGCCTTTCCTTTTGGCTTCATTTTCAAATTAACTATATCTGCCTTTGGGCCTCCAAACTGCCCAATAGCAGGGGAAATGATAGGCAGAGAGGAGATTTCTTTGCAAAACTGTTTGCTGACCCTCCTGCCTGTCTCTTGGGAAGAGCAAGGCTATGTGTGCAACACGTGGTGCTATTCATGTCGCTCCTTCCATTCGGCAAACAGAAGGATAACATACCTTTCAAAAACATTCATGCGTTAAACCTGTACCTCTTCATCTAATTGTCAGATGCACTGTTTTTAATGGAAAGTGTGCAGCTGGTTCCCATCTGCTCAGCTGTGGCTCACTTTTTTATATTGTTGTTTAAGGTTTTTATTTTCCTGCTTTGGGTTAAATTGAGAATGAGGTTTCATGAAATGGCTGCTGTCAGAAGGAGCTGCGCTGGTTTGCTCCCAGCCGCACACCACACATCAGCATCCTTGTTGCCAGCTCTTATGCTTGTCGGATGTCTCAGAAATCCCCTTTACCTTATCAAGCAGGGAAAAAACTATTCCCTTCCTAGGTGCTGGGTTAGTTCTCTGCTGGCTTAGAGAGCAGGCCTGGTTCACAGAGAGGTCAGGAAAGCACTGTCTAGCAGGAACGGTGCTGCCAGGAGCAGGGAAGGGAGGATGGGAGCATGTTGTCCTTTCGGGCAGCAGCTTGCAGTTAGAGCCATGAGCTAATGCCAAATAGCGGTGGTTGCACTCCACCGCTGCTCCCAGCTGTGTTCTCCTGCCCTTTCCCTTGCGCTGAATCCAGTGATGGAGCGGCTTCAGGGTGAGTTAATTCAGCTGGCTGATCTGGCTAGAAATGACTCATTTTTATGGCTCACGTAGTTTGCTGCTGTTATCAGCCAGATGAACGGATTTGCCCTGTGGCCACACAGCCACTAGATGCAATATAAGGAAAGCAACACAAACGGGAAACACAGACAGAGAATTAGCTTGTAGATCAGCTCAGCTCTAATACCAAATTGCACCCTAGGAAGCAGCCACACCAATCCAGCCACCCCGCTGTTCCTGCAATAGTCAGATCACTAGACACTTTGCTTCCCTACCTGTGCTCTTCTGCTCTAATGAACATATTTTCAGTGCAGGAAGTGTATTTTTATCTCCCTTATTCTGTGCGAGTTGAATTACACTCCAGCAGGCGATTTCAACCTCTTCTGATTTGTGGACTGCTAGCGGAGAGGCAGATCCTGCACAGCAGGACTAAATCTACTGACTGCCATTCCTCTGTGGCTTTTGCGGACCTTGGATGTTGTTCACACTGGCAACAACCGTGGACTGAAATCCACTGCGCAGCAGAACTGCTGAGAATCACACAGGTCCCATCAAACTGGCAGTACTGTTCTGACATCATCTTCTCTTATTTTTTTTCTTTCTCATCAAGGATAATAAAATCAAAGCAGATTATGGAGAGCGAGGCTGGTGAACAAAGATGAAAACTTTGAGCTAAAACCTCCTCGCTCTGGTTTCCTAATGGACAGCACAGGACAAATTACTGAGACAGGACTTCCCATTCTCTTTATCTGTGAGTAGGCTGTCCTCAAAGATAAGCAGTAACATCGTTTCTTACAAAATAATGCAAGATCCTCTCTTGCAAATCCACATTGATGTAGGGGCTGCCCTAGTAACTGTGCCTTTTCTTGGCTTGCAGGTGTTCCTCTTTGAGAGGCTGGGGCTCCTCTCCCCATTTTCTGCAGAACGCTGTGTTTCGATACGATGGGGTTGCAGTGGCAATACTGGCTCTTAGTGAAATGCAGCCTCCTTCCTTTTATTCTGCTTTCTCTTTCTCTTTTTAAACTGCGCTTATTCCCAGATCTGATCCACAGCCCAGCCCCATAAACAGTTGAGTCAGTACAACAGTCAGGGTGAAGGACTGCAAGGAGAGGAGTGTGAATGAGGGAGATGGCAAAGGGAGCGGCTGGTGGGATCGGCTTAAGGTGCCAAACTCTCATTTTGCATCAAGCCAGAGTTCAAGACTGGCACATTTAGTACCTCGGTCATCTAAACCAGCACCTTTGGCTTAAAATGTCTACAGTGTATTTACACACACTTTCTGGTCCATATCTTGCTGATCCTTGAGAGGACTTGCTGCTGAACAGGTCATATGTTTTTCCTTTTAAATATAGCTAGACATGAATCATTTTCCTTTCACTTGCTTTGCTGCAAGATAATGAAATCTTTGAATGAGGAGGAGAACATATGAACATATGATTTAAAGTGCTCATGGAGTCACTGGGGACCTCATCATGTACCTCATATAAAACAGGGTCCAAGATGGCTGGTACGTGAGGGAGTTTCATCAGGTTAAAACAGGGCAAGAAGTAGAAAAGAAGTTCTCAAAGGAAAAGATTAACCGACGCGATTACATCTCAGCAGCCACATTTCTGAACTGTATTCCCAGGAGAGAAATATCTGAATGCCTGATTCAGTGGTGATGCGCTCCTGCACACCAGTCCTAAAATAGCAGAGGTTAACAACACTCCAAATGTCAGCACTAGGCCCCGAGATAAAACGCTATCATGATAAAAGGAGCAATTCTCTTGCTTCCTTCCGTCTGCAGAATCTGTATAAGCTGGCCTCCACTTAAGGGGCCTTACCAGTGCAATTATGTGAGTTAAGAGCTGGGTCTTTTGCTGACATAGTTATGCTGATAAAAACCCTCGTTTAGATGTAGCTGCACAGACATAGGCGGGAAGACTGCGTCTTTAACCTCACTGAGATACTCACAGAAAAAAAAAAAATCCCTAGTATAGACAAGCCCTTAGGCTCAAAAATATGTGAATGTTATAGCTCCTTTTGTGTGTTGCATTTACCCCAGGTCTCCACAGAGAGCCCACCATTGTAACTGGTGAGTAGCCCTTATATAACAGAAAACCAGCACCATTTTCCAGCTAGAGAATGGGCTCTGGTATTTGCAACAGCAACTGAAATTTCATTCCAGATCAAAACCTAGGGAAGGAAATTCCTTGCCAGATGGACTCCCCAAGATCCCTAGAAGCATGCCCAGCACCTCCCAGTCACCTGTTAGCCATGACAGGCAGCCGGTTCTCGCTAATCCTCTCTATTCAAAAAGAGGGCAGTAGCAATCTTTGCTGGCTTGACCTTATTGTTGCGGTGTGAAATGCCACATTCAGGTCAGTGGGTATTCCTTCCCACCCCCTCACTACATTTTGTGTGCAAAATGCAAACATCTCACTGTTGGTCACTTTAACAGAATAATCCAGTCCCCAGGCTTTAGTCATCATGTCAGGAAGGGGCTGGTCCTGATTAGGACTCCCAAATCCCACAAAAATAAGTAAGATTATCCATTACAACTGCCTTGATCAAAATAATAGTTATTTAGAAACAAATAATTTAATGCACTACAAAATACATAATTTCTTTGATCTTTTTAACAGTCACCTAGGAGTCAGGAGAAAAATTCTTCAGGAGGACTGGAAAGTCCTGAAAATCCAAAGAGGAAAATTTCTCTAACTACAAGGAAAAGAAATGAGATGTCAGCTTTAGCATCACTTTCATTGTAAAAGGATCCAAGTTTTCAATTAATTTTCTTTTTTGAAAGAGCTTGTTTTCCTCAACTTGTAAATATATAGAGGAAAAACATCTGTTTTGAAATAAAAGTTCTTTTTTTCCCCAGTGACACATTGCAAGATCTTGCCTTCTAATGTCTTGCAGGAGTTAGTTTGATGATTCCTTCTGACACCCTAAAGCTCCAAGACTCTGCAAACAGGTAGTGAAAGGATTAAATAAATTACTTGGTGACTGTGGAAAATCATAGCCAGAGAAGTCAGAACACCAGGAGCCTGCAGTTTCTATAGCTATTGTACAAGACAGACAGCTTCATCTTGTCACCTGTGTAGGATTGCAGGACTATTTTCTTTTCTTTGAACAAATGGGCTCATGGCCAATGATTTACTGGTCTCACTTCTAGAAGTGTCAAGCCACTTAGTTGTCACAAAGCCTCAGACAAAGGTAGACAAAAGCTTTGCAAAAAGTCCCAGCCATCCCTAATTAGAATGGAGGCTGCTCAATATCTGAAGAACTGAGCTCTTAGTTATCAAAGGATATAGCAAAGTCTTAAATAATCTGCAGACTATTAGAGGACAAATAAAGGCTCTGGCTGGGAAGTTATTGAATGTTCAAGGATTTCCAGTGCCCTGTTTCCTAGGTGCCATTAGAAAACCACAACCTTAAATTCCACAGCAACCCATCTCCCCCTGTGATCCCATTACGTATACGTGGCTGGACACAAAAAAATGTGCCAGCTCTTACCTAACAGCATATTGCTACATGCTGTAACACATAAATTCATCTCTATCTGTTGACACAAGTCATCCTTCTTCAGCATCACTTTATTTAAACAACCATACGGTGTGTGTTTGTACATAGAAGAAACCATCTCCCCCAGTCAGCTCCTCATCCTGCTCGTACTGGCAGCACAGTGAACAGCCCAGCACCCTGGCAAAGTCGGGGAGCCTGAGGGGTTTCTGACAAGCCTGCACCCGCAGCACCGTGCCTGGGCACTGAGGCTGGTCCCTGGCTCCCTCCCAAGCTTCCCGTGTGAAGGAGGCCATTTGCTTTCATTTCTGGGTGCCTCCGACGTCCTCACGGAGGAAACATCCCTGCTTGGGAGCTGGGTGCAGCCAGACATGGGCAAGCCCATCCCACGGTGCCCGTGTTTCCATCCCAGCAGCCTTCTCTGATGCCAAATTGTTCCTCACATTGCCTAACTGTCCTGTCACCTTTGGTAACAGCTGTGTTTGGCAGCTGACTATTTCCTTGCAGACTGGTGAGCTCACCGCTGCTTCAGACCTCTGTCAGACAAGTTTACACCTCACTTGGGAACAGGCCATTCTTCATCCACACTACAAAGGCTCTATCTGCACTACAAAACAAACAAAATCAACCTACCTGCAATGCTGTGGCACCTTTGCACTGCTGAGTCTTGTGGAGGATGCAGAAGAGACCTGGAGCTCAGGCTGATCCGCTCGGCTCTGCAAGGCAGGAGAGTGCTGGCCCTCAGCCAGGCTGGTCCCCACGATGGACCCCGACGAGTCCAGCCCAGCGGGACTTCAGGCAACTGCAACAGCAAACTGGGCACTTCCCAATGGGAAAGTCAAAGCATATCATCAGCTCTCGTGTAATTTTTTACAAAACACTTCCTTGTCTTTTTTATGTAGCTGTTACTTCCTGGACTCAATATACTGTTTGAGGTGTCTCATTTGGTTGCAGAAAATCAAACAGGGTGGCCCGCTGGTACTGTCAGGGGAAGGGAGAAGCAGAGCCAGAGCAGGCAGGCTCCCCTTCTTGCTCTGCCACTCACTGGCTTTCGCGTAACTGCGGGCAGGTTGCTCAACCTTCCCATGTTTCAGTAAAACACAGACACATCCCTGGAAAATGTATCAAGGTCCTCAACAGAAGGAAGCCCACAGAGTGAAATGCAGGGATTAGTCCTAAATGTTCAGTGTTTGGATTTTAGAAAAGAATCAGCACAACTCCACAGTCATTAATTTCTCTCTGTTCACTCTAGATTAACAGATCATGTTTTGTTTAAATATAAACCAGTCCTGCTTTTAGGGGAACTCTGAACCTGGCTAGTGTGTTTTCAAATACATGTGGCCACATCCAGTTATCAAAACCAGGTTTCATATGTTGGGTAATATACTACTGGACTTGCCCCGTGCAGTACAAACGAGCTCAGTTTATAACTGTACGTGAACAACATCCAGCAAAACCGCCCAAAGGAAAGTCCTGCTGCTCTGTTGTCACTATGTAGGGATTGCTAACAGCACATAGTCAAGTGTTAGGTAGAAGTCAGGCTACATTGCAAAGGCGGATAAAATTACCTTTCTGTTAACAAACTGTGTAAAATTACCCAGTTTGGCTAACCTTGAATTCCTCCTGGTTTCTGGGGAATTTATGTCCCAAATTCCTTGAACTATATAATAAGATGATTGCTATAATATTTTATTTTGGTTGCATGCACATGAAATAGGGCGGACTGGTAATACACCAGAGACTGTGTAGAGCAGCAGCTGTTACACTTTCAAAGAGCATTGCTGATCTTTTTATAGTTGGCTGCAGTTGACATCACGGCTAAATAGAGTCTCACTCTAAAATATATTCCGCCCAGCCTATCCAACCTTAAAGCCATGCATTGCTGGGAGGAGAGAGGGTCACAGGAAGCACTGCAATGCCAGCACGGAAGTAAAAGCCTGGGGATGTGTTTTCTTCTTTTTCCTGCATCCATTAGGAGAAACGCTCTTGACAGACTTCTTCAGGAAGAGCAACTCTCTCTCTGGAGAAGAACAACGGGGTGAAACCTCTCATCTTGGGACTCAGCATTCAAATCTGGCCCAGGTCAGCAGTGTAGTGACCTAGAGAGTAGGTAGCTCTCTTAGTGCCTCACAGTTGAGAGTCCAGACCAAAAGAGGCAAAAGTCACAGCTGCTGCTTTTACACTCTTTGAACCAGGATGGCCCTCCACACCGCAGTGCTCCATGAACTCACCTGGGCACGGAAAAAGCCACATACTTCCCCTGCCTGCTAGAGAGATATGGCATGAGGTACATGATGTGCTTCTTCCCTCTGCCTGCCCAGCACTTCTGTCCAGCTAGCAGTGATGCCAGCCCATGGAGCTGAAATCACACACAGTAATCAAATATTTGTCCCCAAAGTATCCTAATTGTTGCCTGAGTTCCTTTCAGACTCCCTTTTGTGGTTCCTTTCAGGCTCCCTTTTGTCATTCCATCATCACATCTGTCAGCTGCAAACACACACCAAGAATAGGAGCAGCCGCTGTGACTGCTGTATGTAACTTGTTCTCTTCCACATGGGATACTCGGAAGACACTTTTGGTTCAATTCACTTCAAGGATGCTGCTCAGGGGACTGTCTGTGTGATACAAGACATGCAAACTAGGATACAATAAAATAGCAGAGGCTGAAACGCTGTTAAATAAAAGTTTAGTGCAGTGGTTTCACCAGTGCTGACTGTATGACCTCTAGCCCCCCAGACTTCTAACTCCACCCTGTATTTGCATATGTCTGAATATGTGTACTACTATACTACTTGACATATTCCATGCTTCCTGAGGTACCTTTCACAGCTTAGCATGCACTGCACCACCCCTCTACATCTGTGACTGAAGATATTGTTTGTTTTTCAGCTATGGTTTCTTCTGAGATCTTGAAAGACCTAATGGGAAAATGTCAATATCTTAGTCCTTCCCTGACCTGCTCTGTTTCATCTCACAGGGACCCACTGTCCTGGCGAGAAGTCCATTTAAAAGGCCAAGCCAGGGAGATCTAGCCTACCTTCACCGGGAAGGGCTGCAAACTGTGAGGAGACGGTGCATCACCACAGTCTGAGAGCCTTCCCCGGGCATTGGTTAGACGGCATGCCAAAAATGTCATGGGTAAGAGTTACTGGTACAGCCCCTTTCACAGTCTGCCGCTGTTTACTGTCTCAGGGGTGCAATGGCACAATTTGACCTTAAAACTTCATGGACACAAGCCTCCTCTGTGCTGGAAAATGCATCATCCTTGTAGCCAAGTGCATCGGCACGTACCCAGCGCAGCAGCCAGGAATGATCAGCGCTGCCTCTCTCCTTCCAAAATGTCAAATGAATTTCTGCTTAAACATGTGACACCGGCAACCACAGAAGTCCTCTCCAGCCTCACCCCAAGGTTGTTGCTGCCCTCTTTATGCTGTGCTCCCACCTGGCACTACACAAGGGGAACAAAAAAAAAGTGCCAGCCAAAGCAGGTACATCCCTTGCTTATTTCTGCTGCGCCTACAGGAGGAAGTGCTGGCAAAGGTATTTTCCACTTTTCTGTTCCTGTTTATACCATGCTTAATGGGCAATTCCCAAATGGCCCAAACTTCACCCAGCAAAAATAATTGCAAATATGTAAACTACAGCTATTCTGCAAGTGCTCCAAAGAGCACTTCATCACTCCTTTTTTTTTTTTCTTTCATGAATTCTACATTCCTACATGGAGAAAACCAACAACCTGGATCCACCAGTAATAGAGAGGATTTGACAAGAGTTGCTCTCCTTTTGTTGTGAATAAAAAATCAGTAAGTCTTTCCTCCTGTGTGACGTTGTCCACGGTTTCTGCATCTGCTGAAAACACCGGCAAGAGTTTGAGAACTGCCCCTGGGACATGTGGACAGAGAAGAAAGGTCAGGCAGACCTTCTGCAGCTCTTTCTGCATACCCATTTTATATAGTCCTATTTGAAACCAGCTTTTCCACTTTGGTTAGCCAAAGGAATCTGGTGAAGCTGCATTGCTGCAAGATTAGATAAAGTCCTGGAGAGCAGGCACTGATCCTGCTCTGGAACAGGGATCTTCTAGGAACAACCCTGTGTGTCTCTGCCAGCATGCCATGCACCTTCCCTTCAGCAATGGGGCTGCAGGCAAGTTACAGTGGCATTTGATGTATACATTGGGACAGCCCAGACTTGGCTGTACACTGTAACTGGTAACCTGCTGCTGTGGAAAGCTGAAAAGCAAAGACCTGTTGGAGATGAAGGGGGTCAGTGCTCACACACCTTCTGGACACTTTGGTGAGATGAGGAAAGAACACAACATACAGCACGTTGCTTGTGCAGGCATCTGCATGGCTCCTTGCATCTCACAGCTAGAAATTATCCTGTCCCTCAAGCAGGAACCTGCTCCATGCAGCCAGTGGGAAGATCACCATTTGTCTGAGGAGATGCAGAATGAAGCTCTGTGGGCAGGGAGGAGCAGTCTTCAATCTGTCAGGAGTTTCACAGTCAGCAGGTTCCCTGTTTCTCCTGGACTGCTCTGTACACACCAGGACTTCTGCTGCTTTATCTGATAAGAAATACAAAACACAGGGGAAGGGACAGTTCAACAGAGAGAGATTAATCAAAAGAAACTACTTACCTTCTCACTCCTGCCCTTTGAAGACCCCAGCTTTTTTTATCCTAGCAAGATTTGAGAGAAATAGAGTATTTTTGAGATGCTAGAAAACCACAAATGCTGCTATGCTGGCACTGACCAAGACACACGAGGTAAAACACCCAGGTGACGCTGTGATTGACATGATATCGTGCCCAGTTTTGCAATTTCCAGCCACTGTCATCAAGACTTTGTCTACAGTCATGCCTCAGGCATTGACAGCGAGCCCGAGGGTGGTGACAAAAGCTGATAGCAGCGGTGGAACTGCAAATAGAAACCTACACTAGGACACTGCTGCACTCTTTTTTGATCACTCATCCTTGCAGCAAACTCTTGTCACTCCTTTATACCTTCACTTACCTCGAGGACCTTAAGACAGCCGCCCAGATGTGAAGATATGACAGAAGAGGAGAAACCTGATCTCGTAAGGATATGGGGGACGGCTGAGAGAGCTGCTATGATCACTGCCGCCTGGAGTCACTCTCGATCTGGAATTGCAGTTGCCTCCTTTGGAATAATAAATGGATTTGCTCTTTGGCATGTGTCCACAGCGGCACAGAGAAACTTCCAGGGAGCAGGGAAGAAAAGCTGTCAATGAGAAAAGTCTTAAATCCTTCAAGTAATACGTGTAAGACAAGCTTGGTCAAATGCAAAAGAGAGGGGAAGGAATCAAGGGGACTAAAAGATAATGGAGAAAGAGATAAAAGTACCAATGAAAGGAAAGAGAGGAAGACCTTTAGACAACAAAGGAGAGGATTAGACTAAGGAGGTGACAAGGGTACACTCTCGACAAATAGGGCCAAGGTCAAATAGAATAATAACCCCACCAGAATTAAAAGCAGAAGAGCTGAACTTGAATAATGGGGAAAGGAAAACAGCTGTCAGATAAAATGGGGACCAGAGCAGAAGAGACATTCTGAAGGTCTGGGGCAAGGGCTGCCTGGGGGGGCAGCGGCCCAGGGTGCAGGGCAGGGACATGCCCTAAAGACGGTGTTTGCAGAGAAGAGTGAGGCAACACGTGGGATGGGATCAGACAGCATATCTGGGATGGTTGAGGCAGGGGGACGGGCTAGTGTAGGAAGAAGATGCAGATACTTTTCTATGCAAATACGCGGAGCTTCAGTGTGAGTCAGGCACCAGAAAATTGTGCTGTGGGCTTACAAAAATCAGAATAACCCACAGGAATAATGCCTACTGGGTTCATTGTGTGGTATTTTATTTCTTTTTCTTCAGTGTGATTTTAAATAGCAAAGAAATATGAGTCAATTCAAGCATGGAAGAGAATTACTTCATTAAATGGCATAGTAACCGCGGCACTCCCCAGCTACAACCACCAGAAACTGCTGATTTAATGATCAACCGCAAATCCCCAACTCAGGTGGAACTTCCCACCTTCCATCTACATATTAAAGCTGAAAATCTTCCAAACTGTATCTTTGAAATTAAATGCCCCAGAAAAAAAATGCTAGAGCAAACCAAAATGGTTTTGTTGCAAATGCCATAATACACGGGAGAACGACAGTCCCTTGTCTCCAAAACTAACCAGAAAAGGAGATGGGAGACATTTATAATGAATGAAAAGACTGAAGCCAGAGCACTGGCCTTGGCATGTGCCTGAGCAGCAGCAGGGAAGCACAGGGAAGCCAGCTGAAGACATCTCAAGTCAATACCACTCAGAGAGGGAAAACGTCTGGGGTTTAATAGCACCAGAGCAGGCAGGGGCAGAGAAAGATAGCACATCTGTGTTTGTATTGTAACAGGCATCTAACCTTAGTAGGAAAGTTCTGGTTCTATATATTGCCTTCTAGTTTTGAATCATGGGAGAAAAGTTTGCTTCACACTTGGATCCTTTTCTCAATAAACGTGACATATAAGCTTTAAAAAAAAAAAAAAAAAAAAAAAAGTGAAATTCTCGTAAAAATATATTAATTTCAGCAGCTCACATACTCAGACAGAT
Source organism: Pterocles gutturalis (assembly GCF_000699245.1). Classification (NCBI taxonomy): domain Eukaryota; kingdom Metazoa; phylum Chordata; class Aves; order Pterocliformes; family Pteroclidae; genus Pterocles; species Pterocles gutturalis. The sequence goes on along the minus strand of NW_010129520.1, from coordinate 6,915 downwards.
ACCAAACACTGCAAGACAGAAACAGGGAATCTTGTGACTGTCATTTGCTACATCAGGGTAGAGGAAGACCTCACCCCATGCAGGGGATGATAAGGGTTTAGGAGTCCGCCTAGAAAAGGTACAAAACAATGCCTTAACTCTGCTTGCTAAGGCCAAGGAACCTGAAAAAGGAAGAGAGGGGACTGTTTGGAGCTTTTCGTTCTGTTATTCAGTGCTATTAAAAGAGGATGTGGCCTCTCTGCTACCAATCACCCTGCCTTCCCCTGCCAGCCCTGCTGTGTGTGCGCATTCTGGCTGCACCCTGGAAGACTGCCTCTCCTAAGTAGGTGCTCTACAAAAAGGAGGCAAATAGGGTCCTGTCTTTTTCCTTAACTCTTCTGTTTTTATCTTCTTGTTCCTTTTTTTTTTTTTTTTTAATGTTCACCTGCAGAGATAGTTTTTTCATTTGCTTGGACAGTAAATTAATTAAACATTACTGGGACTTCAGATAACCCAGTAATTTTATATATATGACCACCTGCATCAACACTTATTATAAAATTATTCATTAATGAAAATATCTCTAAGGATGGAGTATGACCTTGTTCAGAGCATGCAAGTAAGCAAAGGAACATGATGAGCTCTATTAAATAGAGGCTTTAGGTTCTCTCACAGTACCACGTGCCATAAACTCAGAGAAAAATTGCAACCAGGAACTGTTTCAGCCTAGGGCTTGCTGCCACAGCAGGCTTTGTGTGGCTCAGAAGCACCCGTGAGACTCAGGTCCACGCATCCTGCCGTTCTCAGGGTACCTCAAAACTCAAAGGCAGGCTGAGGTTCAACAGTGTCTCAATTCACCCCTAAATATCTCCTGCCCTTTCAAGCAGCCTCTCCTATGTCCAGGCAGCTTCCTCCCTATTGCCCTTTCCTTTCCCACTTCCCACCCCCACCATTTGCTCTTATCTCCCTCCCACTCCCAAATCCTTGATCTTCCTCCGAAGGTAGGGAGCCAGCTGCCAGCCATCAGACGTACTCTGCTCTTGCCCCCTTGGTACGTCTGGGTCCCCTCTGAACCTGGGCATCTCACCCCAAGTCTGTTCCTGTCGGGATTTAGCAAATGCAGCCCCTTGATCTTTTCATATGCATTTGCTAGGTTCTTATGCCTCCCCCACGGCTGCTTTCTTCAAGGCATTCTGTGTGTCTGAAGCTCTTATCAACTCCTTGGAACAGAATACACGAAAGGCACCACCAAGTCTTGAAGTCATGTCTCACACCTCTCAGGAAATGGCTTACCCCACCAAGTCACATCCCCCTCCTAAGCACAGGGCTAAAATCACAACATACTATTAGTTCCTTGTTGCCAAAAGCAAAGAGAGACAGCCGTTTAATTTTCAAAGGAAAATAGATCGTGCATATATTAGATGTAATCAGATCCTAGCCAAGCAAGCCCATCATCTTTCGGAGGGGACACAACCTCTTGTCACATTGCATTTATTTTAACCCTGTGGAAGATCTGTGTGTAGAGCTTTTGGCCAAGACTGGACCTTTACTTTGTGATCCAAAATAACTGGTGGCACTGTGGTTGGGCTGGACTGCACGAGCAGCATCCTGCACTGGGGATTGATATTGTTGTCCCCAAACTGGAGTTTGTCACCCGGTGTGCAACAAGTCAGTCCGCACACAGAGTCGAGAGATTGTTTTATCGCATTTGTGTGCAGAGATGGGTGGTAGGTCGTAATCCACAAAGCTAGCACACCCGCTTTCAATCACATTGTGTATTTATACAGTTCAAAATGTTAGTTCCCTCTACTTTGCCATATCCTCCTAACTGTCTAGTTTTTATCTCTTCTGAACTGTAGTTGGTCAGTTCTTTTCTTGTTTCAATTTAAAAAGACAGCATTCCTTAAATTTACTATGCATTCTCAATGAGTCAGGGTCTTAACTCAGGGAGGGTGTCCAGACACTTGGAGGTGTGGGTTTTAGCATTATAATTATATTAAAATGAGGATAGGTTACTTTTGGACAGTCCTAATCGCTAATTTGGCTGACTACTCCAGAAAATAAGTATGTTCCTGTCTTCAAGTGTAAAGCTAACAATCCTTAAGTGCTTAAAAAGTTGTCAACAGTCCCAAGGACAGCCATCCTAATCAACACAGAGAGCAGCTATTTGTTACAACAGTATCACCAGGCTCTAACATCCTTCTGGTTCTCAGCTGTGATGGGCTCCACCGTGTATTTCTTACCTGTAGGTACAAAAGCCCTGAAAAGGGTTCAGCCCCAAGCAGGAGTGTGTCGTTGTTCCGAGAGGCAGAAGGAGCTCTCTGCATCAAACACTCCTCTTGGGCTGAGCAGGAAAGCCCAGGAAAAACCCTCTTCTCTGTGGGGTGCTGGTCGCTGTCTTCAGGGAGGCCGGGATCTTTGGGAGGACAGATCAGGTGGACGTGCAGCTCAGGTCTCTCAAGAGTACGCTTCAAGACATCTGCAAACTATGCCAAAGTGAAGACTGCATGCAGCTCACGTTCTCAAGCTCTTCCTTTTTATAGCCATGAGGGCCAAAACAACCAACACTACGAAAGGACAACTTTAAATTAAAAACATGGCATCACAGTGAGTCCTCAGAACTGCACCTAAAAGCCTGGATGTGCCTCAATACACACATCTCGGTGTATGTACATTGGGAAGACCCAACAAACCTCTAAAAGCATTCATAGGCTGTAAAGACCTTTGTCACAGGGAAGAGAAGCCATCAGAGGGAAATTACGCATTCATCCAAAGATTTCCTCTTAGGCAGAATGAAAAAACCCTCAAAACCTAAGCCTAGCATGCATTATGATTTTTGCTATCAGGGCCCTGCTAGGGAAGCTGGAAATTATGCGGCATTTCCATGCCAGCAGAAGCTTAGTTATGTATGCAAGCATAAAAATGTGTCTGCTCTACAATTAATTTTATTTTTGAGATAGTTATACAGGCATTGCTTCTTCAATACAGCTTAAACTTAAGCTAAGTCTTAACAGCAAAAATGTGGTTTTGTTTTTTTCTTTAAAGTTTCTTTAAGTTAATGAAATCTGGTTTGTGTGACCACTGTTCCTTTTTCTGTCTCCTAATAGAAGCTTTTGAACTTGTTGGCCAGTTTCAGTTTAAACCGATGTAGAAATTGAGATCTCCATGATACCGAGTCTGACTGAGCAGCAGAACTGCTCCCGTGCGTGAGTTATCTAAAGGGGCGGGTTTGTTCTGGCAGCACAGACACGACTGAGCATCACGCTGCCGCCTACTCTCGCCATGCGCTCTGGGATGCTTCCCAAGCCCCAGCGCGAGTCACGTAAGGCAGGATCTTAATCTGCACATTTAGAAGATGACTTTGTGGCTCTCAACAGCCCGAGAGAACCTCCCCAGCCTCATATGCAAAAGGCAGAAAAGCCAGCTGGCCAGCAAACCCTGCCAGTGCCCATTGACCCCTTCTTCTCCAAAATCCCAGTGTTCCAGAGCCTGTCGTATCCTTGCTGGATGCTCAGAGATGGCAGCGGTGACACGATAGCATGTTCCCCACCTGAAGCTTAAAATTTGTGTTTTCATTGCAGGTAGAGGCACGTTTCATATTGTGAGAGTCCCCTTGGCACGGGTACCTCAGTGCAGGGTACTCTCAGCATGGACAAAAGCATGAGGAGTTTCCCTCCTGACAAATACGGTGAAGACAAATGTCGTCAGCCTCTGGAAACAGGCTGTGATCTCTGCACAGGGTCGCCTGCTCTTCCCTCAGACACAGCTACCTCAATTTTAACCATCTTAATTTCAAACAGCAAGCCGCTTCTGGACTTATGTCATAGTTTCTGCATCTCAAGGGAAGAAGTAAAATCCCCCTTTGTGCCCAGACAGGACACAAATAAAAGCAAGTATGCAGAACAGGAAGGGACAAAGCTCTGAATGTCTTCCTAAATGCTTCCAGCCCTTACCTAGGCACAGCTCCAGGCAGACGCCGGCACCTACAAGGCACCGAAAACCTCCTCGTCAGACTGCAAGGGGCACAGCAGGATGCAAAACGTCTCGTCAAGGAAAGGAAACTCCGCCGAATCCAGACACAGCGCGTGCTTTTTTCTTGCTGCAGGAGACACGCTGCGGTACCTCCCAGGCATCGCTTTTAGCACATGGGTGGGATGACACTCCGTGGGAGCTGTGGTGAGGTGTGCCCGCAGTGGAAGGGGGGAGAACTGGCAGAAGCAAGTAGAGAGCTGTCTTCCTGCCGTCCTGCTTGCCTAGGAGGAGGCAAAAGCTGCCCACAGCTGCCCACAGGTATGCTGCCGGAACGTCTGCTAGAAAATGCAATCGCCTGCAGACACTTAATTCAGTGACTGAGCATGAACCCCAGACCCTGGCGCCTGTGTGTGCGCAATTCGGGGCTGCGTTAAGGGCGCTGGCCATTCTGCCTCCATGATTCAGTCACAGCAGCAGAGGTGTACCTGCCTGTTCTGTGGAGCCGCAACACACAGCCTTCCTGTGCTGTCTCGCAGAGCTAGGCCTGAAACTGCACTCACAGAAAAGATCTTTGAGAAGCTTGACCAGTAGGTCTCCTGACACCCCCCTGCAGTGCTGCGTCCAAGGACATGGACCTGTTGGAGTGGGTCCAGAGGAGGCCATGAAGATGGTCAGAGGGCTGGAGCACCTCTCGTATGAGGACAGGCTGAGAGAGTTGGGCTTGTTCAGCCTGGAGAAGAGAAGGCTCCGAGGAAACCCAATAGAAGCCTTCCAATGCTGAAAGGGGGCTACAGGAGAGATGGGGAGGGACTCTTGATCAGGGAGTGCAGTGACGAGGGGTAACAGTTATAAGCTGTAAGAGGAGAGATTTAGATATTAGGAAGAAATTTTTTCCTGTGAGGGTGGTGAGGCAGTGGCCCAGGTTGCCCAGAGAAGCTGTGGATGCCCCATCCCTGGAGGGGTTCAAGGCCAGGCTGGATGAGGCTTTGAGCAACCTGGGCTGGTGGGAGGTGTCCCTGCCCATGGCCGGGGGGTTGGAACTTGATGATCTTTAAGGTCCCTTCCAACCCAAACCATTCTGTGATTCTATGATCTATTGCAACAGAGTTTAGTATGTAGAAATTATTTTTCTTCCACTGCAACAAAATGGACTTTTTGTTTTTATGGTCTGTAAATGCTGTATCTGTCTCTTAATGAAAGCTTTCAGGCCTGGGAAACCTCTCATCAGGGGAAGGGTGTCAGCTGCTGTTACAAGATTGCTGTTGGAACACCTCTGGTAGGGTGAAGGGCAAGGGAACTGAGGCAGCTTTTGGCCTGAAGGATGTTACAGCAGTCAGAGATCAAAGAGACGGCCCATTTCCAGATTTATGAGTTGGGAATAGGTCCGTTAGCTCCCAGTACTTCCTGGGTAGTCTTCAACATACATTGATAAAGTAGTCGTCTCAATGGGAAGTCTGACACAGCCACCAACATGCCAGGCAGTCTGTCTCAGTTTTGTCCTCTTCTATCTCAGCATCAGATCCAGGTGGCAGCCGTCCGAGAAGCACCCTCAGATGCAATCCCCTGATTCCCCTCCTGCTCCACCCAGCAGTGTCTTCTTGCCCGTACGGCCGTCCCAGGGGCTGCTGGTGACCCACGGGCAGGGAATCCCAAATCTGGATTAAAAAACCCCAAACCTGCTGTTACTGTACAGTTAATTCAGTAGTAGTAATTAATTAGCCCCCCGTGTGGGCCCACATACAGCTTAGCAACCCACTCAGCTCAAGGGAAAGCAGCAGGATGGGGGTGAACGGCCGGGGGTCTGCGGGACCAGCAGCTGCTTGAGCCTGGGCTGCTGCTGCTGCTGAAAGAAAAACACATGGACGTGAGTGAAAAAACACATTTCCCCAAAAAAGCTGCTCGCTCTGTCTGGCATACTTAATCCACCTTAGCCAAATGCTAGAACTAAAGTCAATATCCCTATAAGGGCATAATTCAAAGCAGGATTAAATCCTCGAGAAACCTAAATGATGTCACATATCTTTTCTGCATTTCACAGGAAAGAAACCTCTCCTTAGATTTTTCAGAAAACACTATTTGATATAAAATAAAGTATTCATCATGTAAATGTAATGTGAAGTAATTCCCTTTTGGTGCCACCTCTAGCATCTTCTAAACCTGCACAGAATCCGCAAAGTAATTCAACCCTCCCCGCATCTTTTATTAAAAAACCTAAAATAATGCTGTCTGTGCTTTCTGGATCACCACTCACCCGGGCCCGTTCTCACCAGCGTGCCCTCTCGTGACACTGCTCATCGAAAACGCTGCACAACCCTTGTGTCTCTGACCGATGTCTACAGTCTACAAGCCATGATTTTGGGAACAAACGACCTAGAAACTTCATTAATGAAAGACCTGGATTGCCGCACGTATAAAAGCACAAAGGTACAAATGCTTTAGGAAAAAAACTTTAAAAATCAGCTTTTAACAGTGAAAATGCCATTCATTCATACAAAGTCACTTTTCATAGGAGATGGTCCCGTAAAGCAAAACGAGGGCAAACCCTTTTTACAGCGCCTCGGTGACGGCCAGGCACGGCCTGTCGGAGCACACGGGGAGGGTTTCAGCGCCAGACTCTCACCAGCTGGGAAACAGCTACAGCAGAAGCACCTGGGCTGTGCAAGTGCGAGCAGGAGCACCCAAACATTAGCGAGTGCATGGAAAAGGTGATGACACCAGAGTCTGTCCCTGCCCCGTCTGAGCTGCTGGGGCTCTCCAGGTGTGTTTAACTTGTTTTTGTGGCAGCCCACACAGCAGGAGGCCGTATGCTGGCTGCACAGCTCGCAGCAAAGTCCTGCAAACTGAGCAGCCATGGCCACGGGGAGAGATAACTTCTGTTTACTCCGAGTCTCACACTATGCAGGACCCCTCGCTCCCCAAGGCTGGAAACCACCCCGCTCCACACCAGCAGCCGGAGGGCCCAAA
>NW_010129519.1:0-9341 GCF_000699245.1 Pterocles gutturalis | reverse complement strand
CCCATTCTATGATTCTATGATTTTATGATGTATTAGCCGCATTGAGACAGTTTTGAATAAAATTTGGAAGTTAGTATGGTTCTGCCAGTTTTACATTGAAGCTTTTCCAGTATTAGATACATCTTGATGCTTTAAATAGCCATTAAAATGATCTGTTTCCTCACATACCAAAGTAGGAAAGGTATTAAAAAACTTGCTGCCAGCTTGAATTAATGACTAATCTAATAATGTTCATGCAATGCCAGGGCAATTACAATTATTTTTAACATTTTAGAATTTGCATTTAAAAAAATAAATAAATTTCACTATGTCGTTTCCAACCCTTTATTTCCCTTGCAGATAAGCGATATTCCAACCCTCACTTCCTTTTTTTCCCCAGGAAATGATGGTGCATTACCCTTTAAGGCTCTAAATCAGCACTGTAACGACACAGTGAAATGGCTAGCTTATTCCAATAAAAATACAGTGGTAGAACCATACTGTAAATTACTTGTTAACTCTTCCCTCCTCACTTCTCATTATATTACATTTATGAACACACGAGCACATCCACAAATGTGCAATTTTCAAACCTGCAAAATCAAAGTTTAATCTACATATATTTAAAATAATACTTCCAGATAATGTAGAATACCAAACTGTTTTCCAGAGAGATAGTTTTCATATGCCAAGACAGAGGATAATTCTCTGTTCTCATTCACTCCAAATTTTTATTACTAACCAAAAGTTGTACTAGGAACAAGAAGAATGGAAGCGATGGGTGTCACATAAATGTTCTCACATCACAGCACGCAATCAGCATCGGCAGATGTTTAGATTTTCCTCTAGGATGGAAGTATGTTCGTCCCTATTGTGATGAGATGTTACAGGTATGTTGTTAGGTAAGAGATCTTCTTAGAGTACTTAAGGTGAGAAGTCTCATGATTACACCTTGCATATATCAAAGGAATTTAAATTAATCATGTACCCTTTAACTCATTTATTAATTAGACCATGTCTTTCAGGAGGGTATTCAGTTTTCATTTCAGTGTGATAAAAAATCTACCACAGTCCTTGTTAAACCGTCTCAGTGGTTAATTGCCTTCAGTAACTGTCTTACTTTGAATTATAGTATAAGCATCAATTCCTGGGTTTTGTAAACTATCTCTTTATATTATCTTCCTACATTAAGGTTAGGTATCCTATATAATATCTGGAAATAATGTCAAAACCCTGATCACCTGCTTGTGAACTATTAAAAAAATATTATTTATTATGGCAACTAGGATTAAAATTTAATCTCTGATATCTTTCCATAAATAGCATAAAACTGAATAGTTCCTTGAATGGATTTATCTTTTGTATGAATATGCAGAAACATACAGAGAGCTTTGAAAATATGTGGGTATTTTTTCAAATAAAATAACCAAAAGAGATAGAATTCATGTTCAAGAACACTGCCTACTTTAAAAAACAAAACAAAACAAAACAAAACAACCTCCATCATGTTTCATGCCTACATATGCCAAAAAGAGTAATCTCTTTTACTACAGATTCTTCACAGATAGGAAAGGTATATTTGGTCTGAAGCCTGAGTATCATGATACTCTAGGGCTGTATTTTAAAATGCTGTGATGTTGTTCAGTGTTTCACATCCAGCATATCATATACCTCTCAGCAAAATAGGTATTTTGTCTGTTCCTACAGTACTTGTCACCACTTCTTTCATACATGCTCCTAGTCTACAGTAGATCAATTATGCTTTTCTTTTAAGTGAGAGTATTCCATTCAGTACGACTACCTGAAAAATATAGATAAACTGTGAAATGGGCACTGCCACATCGTCAGCTCTCTTATAGTCTCAGTGAGAAGAGGTTAGATAAGGTGTTGTCCTTCTAAATGCACTCTTGCTGTTTCCCATTAAATTTTCACCTGACAATTTAATAAATTTCCATTTATAACATTGAAGTTCTGTCGGTGCTTGTGTGGTGGAGATAAAATTAAGAACCTGCTTTCAGTTCTCCCCATACAAATTAAGTATAAACTGAAATCTGTAAGTAGTGTTAATTAGTAAGTTCTTCCCTGATACTGCAAAGACAAACTTTGTAAGATTTCACACTGATGTAATTCTGTAAGTGACTTACATGTCTAACCAGATCCAACCTAGATTAAAGTTAGAATCCACAACACAGATAATCTATAGATAGACAAAGTGTTCTATCAATGTACTAAAAATATTCTATATACTTCCTTAAGAATTGATTATACAGGATAAATGCAACTTTTCTCACCTAAAAATCAAATCAGAGGAAAATTTGAGATTGTGGTAATGGAAACTTATGCTATATATAATAAAACAGTTTTTCATTCCTTTGTGTTTGCACCAACCGCTTAAAGAATCTGCACCAAATTAATGTATTGTTAAACTCACATTTGGGATGATCTGATATTATTTAAGCTATTTGTTTTGTTTATTTTCAGAAAGTTTATACATTATAATAGCTAAGAAATGAAAAAAAAGTCATAGATGGGATGTCATGGAAAAATTAAAGATCTTGCCTTCAGTTTGAAACAGGTTTGATTTACAGTTGGCTAAATCCAGATTTTCTCTTTCAGGATAAATGTTGATGATTATTTCTGAATCAGAATAGGAACAAATATTATCAGAATTCCTATCAAACATAAAAGCTAAAAATATTTTGGTCTTCAAAAGTCTGATTTTGGAAATGTCCATGATGCCTAAAAGGGCTTGCTTACCAGCTCATGTAACCCTTGTCATAGATATATTAGGCAAATTAATTTCTCATAGGATGTCACATTCTGGGTCTCTCTAGGTGACATTCTTCCTGTCCCTTATATGCTGTCTGTCTGCCAAGTCTATGCAGTTCCACAGTTTTCCTTCCACTGTTCTCTCAGTCTGTTTACCTTACATGCAATGTTTTCCATGGGAACATGGGCTATTGCCATTGTTTCTGTGGTGATTTGATGGCTGGACCCAAGCATGCTCAGCTGTACATCGTCACCTCAGGTCATTGACTTCTTTGCTATAGAGGGCTGTCCACTTTGCTTGGGATTCTCCTAACTGTGACAGGGTCTGTCATTTCTCTAGTGAGGTCCAGATGACTTCAGGGGATAAAAATGTTTTCCTAACTCATCAGACTTTGCTTTGTTACCTGGGAAGATATTTTGCTGGATCCAACACTAGCAGATAAGGATCCTTTTCTGTTTGTTTGCCCTTGCCATCAGTTTCTTGGATGTCTTTCCAGGGGATTATACATGCCTACTGTTATCCATTATGTTTTCAGATTCCCAGATGCCACTGAACCACTTGAATTCTCCTGCAATGTGTTGCTCATTTCCTGAGTCAATGTCAGATAGGTCAGAAACTGTAAAATCTATCTTCAGTTCCCTCATCACATTTTTTGCCCTCCAGATAGACACTCTCTGAAATATGGAAATTAACCTTCTGTCATCCATATATTTCCTAAACGCTGATCTGTTTTTTAAGTTTAGTTGAGAATTTGGGGAGGTTATGTGTCTTCTGTATTGTTTGCACTCTTCTCACTACCCAAACATATGCCAAATAATCTTGCATACCCACACCCTAGTCTACTTATGTCCAGTGTGAAACATACATTTTTCCTAGATCTGCTCCTAAATCTGCAAGGGCTACCTGAACAGTTCTCTCAGTAATTAGGCATATTTTTTCAAGATCTGTCCATCCATTCAGTATCCTTCTTGGTACTTTCATGAAATAAGGGTATGGTAGCAAGCTGATGGAATAAGTATTTTGCTTTTCAGAGGTATCCTCTAGAAATCTTTTTGTTTCCACCACCTTGTCAACAGTTGTCAGAGGTAAAATATTTTCTATTAGAGGAATATCTGATCTAGGTGTTCCTGCTCCGGCAGGGGGATTGGACTAGACGATCTTTCGAGGTCCCTTCCAATCTCTAACATTCTGTGATTCTGTGATTTTGTGAATTTTATTGTCAATTAACACAAACTTTTCATTACTGATTCAGGTACTCAGAAAAAAAAAAAGGAAAACATACACAAACTATAACACTTTCCTCCCTTCTTCCCATGGTCAACTGCTGACTGCTGCCAGTTAACATGATTCCAGTTTTTGAGATGTTTCCACACTGCATTAGCCACCATCCAGGAGTCTGTACGTACACATACTGGAGCCAATGACACTTCTGAACATGTTCCAAGGCTATTTTCAAGGCCATTACTTCTGCAAACTGATGAGAACCTCCAGTCCCTTCACAGGTGGCAGCTTCTCCTGTGGAGGGATTCCAAGTAGCAGCTCCCCTCCTCCTGATCCCTGCTGTAATTTTACAAGATCCATCTGTGAACAAACTCCATTGTTTGCTTTCAGCACTTAATTCGTCATATCCTGGAGCTTCCACAGCCTGAGGAGTCTGGTTTCCTCACATTATCGATTTACTGGCTACAGACTAATAAACTCAGTTAATCCCAGTCTGGAGCTTGAAGCAGTACATACCTTTAGGGTAAAGACTAGCACACATTTTTGCCATGCAGCACTGCTTGCTCTTCCACTAGTGGGTTTTGAATCCTTGAACAAAAAATTCAGGACAGGTAGTCTAGGGTACAGCAGCCACTGTGGTTTCTCTGTGCCTAACACTTTAACGGTAACCACAGTGTCCTCATCTGCAGCTTGAACTTCTTGCTCCACAGAAATGTAGTTATTTTTGGCTCTTCTGTAGCTCCAGCTCCAAATTTCCGATAGGTTGCCTCTCATTTCTTGACCAGCTCATTGACAAAAGCTCCTGCTCTTGTTGCCACAAACTGCTGTTCTTTCCTGCACTGGTATATAACAATTTTTTTAGATTGTTCTTTTCCAGATCAGTGCTATTGTCATTGCATGGACTATGTCCTGCTTGACCTGGTCAAAAGCTTGCTGATGTTTTTCTTCCCTCTCAGAAATGACTCTTTTTTGGAGGTTACTTGATAGAAAAGTTTGGTCAATTGGTTGTAACTGGGGATGTGCATACACCAAAATCTGTTAATGATCAAGAACACCTCTTCTTAATTGCAAATGGACATCCAATGCACTTACTTGAGCAATCTGTTCAGCTGTTCAGAGAAGAGACCTGAGGCTGCCCCATGCAAGGCACAGCTGTTTCCAGCTGGCTCTGCAGTGGATCAACTGCAGGACACAGCTGAGCCCATCAGACAAGTTGGTGGTGCCTCTGTGAAAACATATTTGAGAACAGGCAAAACCTGCTGCATTGGCTGAAGAGGGAAAAATAAAGAGCAAGAAAACAACCCTGTGAACACAAACATCAGAGAAGAAGGAGGTTCGAGAGGTGCTCCAGGCACTGGAGCAGAGATTCCTCTGCAGCCTGTGGAGAAGACCACAGTGGAGCAGGTGGATATTTACTGAAGGACTGCAGCACATATAAAGGACCCACCCTGGAGCAGGGGAAAATGAGAGAAGGAAGGAGCAGCAGAGAACTGTTATGAATTGACCATAGCCTCCCATTCCCCATCCCCTCTATGCTACACAGAGATTAGGGGAGAGGCAGAGGAGTCAGGAATGAAGGAACCTGGGAAATGAATTTAAGCCTGGTAAAATGGGGGTGGATGAGGGATAAGTGTTGTTTTAATTTTTGTCTTTGAGTCTCACTACCAATATGTATTTTAATCGGTAATAAATTAAATTCATTCTCTCCAAGTCAAGTGTGTTTTACACATGACAGTAACTAGTAAGTGATCTCCCTGGTGTCATTTGCACCCATGGGCTAAAATCCTATTTTCTTCCCTTGTCCTGGTGAGGAGGTGGAGTGAGTGAGAGGCTAGGTGGCCATCTGACTGCAGTCCAAGGTTAACTTACCACATCCTTTACTTAGTACTTCTTATGGAGTTGTTCTTCCAATTAATGCATCATCGATGTAATGGAAAAATTATCTAGAGATCTGTTGACTTAAGGTTTGGTGGATGATGCCAAGCTCGATGGTAGGACTGTGTTTGCACAAGAGGGGCAACATGTCTGAAAACACAGCAGAAAGTAAGGGTGTGATTTCATTCAAAGCTAACACCTACTGCAAACTGCCATTCTCCAGCAGGCTCTGCACATGCCAAACAGGGCTGCTGTAAGGTGAATAAGTCTTTGAGAGCACTCCCTGTTTTTTCAGGTAATCAAATAATTTTTGTATTTTCCCAGTGGCCCCCTTGGTCAGTTCAATACTGCTTTTGCCAAATTGCTTGAGTTGATAAAACAGCTGGGTCTGTCTCACAGAATAGCACAGAATCACAGATGGGCTGAGGTTGGCAGGGACCTCTGGAGGTCATCTGGTCCAACATCCCCTGCTCAAGCAGGGTCACTGACAGCTGGTTGCCCAGGACCATGTCCAGATGGCTTTTGAATATCTCCAAGAATGGAGACTCCACAACCTCTCTGTGCAACCTGTGCCACTGCTTGGTCACCCTTACAGTGAAAAAGTGTTTCCTTATGCTCAGAGAGAATCTCTTGTTTTCAGAGGGGACTCATTGCCACTTTTCCTGTCACTGGGCATCACTGAAAAGAGCCTGGCTCCACCTTCTTCACTGTCTCTGTTCAGATATTCGTACATGTTGATAACTTACTGCCTGAGCCTTCTCTTCTCCCGGTTGGACAGTTCAGTATTCTCAGGCTCTCCTCATGTGAGAGATGCTCCTGGCTCTCAATAATCTAATGATCCTTTTCTGGACTCTCTCCAGGATCTCCATATCTCTCACATCCATTGCTGGATATCTCTCTGTATTCAGGCTTTTTAAACCAATGCCTGTTGTGGGCAAAACAGTCTTGACTTGGAGAATATAGTTTAATTTAATTTGTTGCCAGCTGAAACAAGATTTTTATTACTGATTCAGATACTGAAAAAAAATAAGGCATAAACAATAAAACACTTAGAAAACACCTTTCCTCCCCTTTTGCCAGGCCCAACTTCAGTCAAAAAACTTTCCCACTCCCTTCCTAGTGTTGGCTCACCTTATTTTGACAGTAGGTTATACCCAGTCCATGCCAGTTCCTCTGTTGATGTGATGATCAGTATAAGAGGTTTCGGGGGTGATGCCTAATGGTTTCTTTCTGCTATTCTGTGCTTCTTACTTGTTTTAAGTTGCCAACAGTCCCCCAAGGGTGTCCCTGCCCCAGCCAGGACAACACACAGTGCTTCAAGAATATCCATGTCTCGGTGTGGCTTCTCCATGGGCTGCAGTCCTTCAGGATTGTACATTGCATGTCACAGAGCACCTCCTTCCATGACTGCATATTCAGCCATGTCCCCAACAACATCTCCTTCATGTTGTTCCCTCCATAATGGTTGCTGCTCTTAAACATGGCAGAGCCATGGCACTGGGGCTCCTCTGTCTGACTCTGGTTTTAGTGCACAACAAAGCTCCCACACTGCTGTCAGAGCTAGCTAGAACTGGCCATGACCAGCCAGTTCATGGCAGTTCATGTTCTCCTCCTACGCCAGTCACAACCGCTGCCCCTGTACCAAAACCCTGCCATGCCAAATACAATAGTAGAGCAGTTTTTGAGCAATATGTTATGCTTTCCAGACTGAAGAGATTTAATATCATTCACTGCATTTTGTCTTCATTGCTGCTTCTTTATATAACTTTTTAAACACCAATAACATGACTAAATATATTTGTCTCAAAAATTACTTCTGAAAAGTAATCCACAACAAAAAGCACCTTTAAGAACCATGTCTTAAGTACACCACCTTTTACAGTTCCTAAACACTAGTAGATGCTGCTTTCTATCAGTGATGCCCGAAAAAACATCTAAAAATAGTGTATTGCTGTTCCAGCTTCTGAAGAAGTAAGGTTCTTCAGGATTAGCAACCCTCTTATGATTTGATTTCCTTCTTCAAATGCTGCCCCTTGCTCTCTATTTCTGTACCACATCATTATATACAAAGATTCTCAAGAGTTCATGGTATTATGAAGCTAAGGTAGTTAAGATAATTAACCATCCCTATAAATTGCTGGAGTCACTTCCCATTCATTACTCTGGTGTTCCTTCAATTTTCTCAAGGTTTAAGGCAAAGCTGGGGACCACCACCTGTTAAGAAATTAAGACTGGAATAATCTCACTGAATACTCAATTTATCTGTATTCTGTCTACCAATCCTCTTCTAGTATCTGCACAGAAATTGTTATTTCCTCTATGTAATTTTTCCCACCTAATAAATGAATGTATTGGCAATAAATTTTATACAGTTGGGTATCATCCTGTTTTCTGGTGATATCCTGCCAATAGGCATTGAAATTTAGTGGTGTCTGCCAAAATATACAGAAAAAATAGTAAATGGTTGAATGATTCCTATGGGTCAATATGACAGAATTCTTTTTTATACCACAAAAAAGTGACCATTATTTCTCTGGAGAAGTTGGACAGCATACCCACGTTGTTCATAATGACACTGACTTCTTCTCAATGTTATCTGAAGTGGTTTGGGATAGCGCTAGTCTTCAGGTTATTTAAAGAATCTGTTCATTTGCTTTTTTATCAAGGACTATTCATCCTGTGCTGGTTTTTGATGTAATTACATGTCTTTGTAGGCTTTCTATTCTCTATCACAATTCTGCCTCACAAGGTGCATCTGAGCATATAGTTCCACTTCAGCTTACTCTGTCGATGACGATTTCCCTTCTATTTGGAGATTTTTTTTCTTACATTATAGCCATTATTGCACAGTGTCTCTTAAACTCTGTTATATGTTACCTATGTGACCTTTTTTCAATTATAAGCAGATGGCAGAACATTCAAATTTGGAAGTATCATCTAGTACCCATATTGTATCTTGATTTTGAGTAAAAAGAGTATTTTTTTTCTGTCTTACTTTGGATGAGATCACATGTTCTACTGTTGTGGTTTTGTGTGGTGGGTTTTGTCTGGTAGAAGGAGGGGCCACAGTAATGGCTCCTGTAAGCAGCTGCTAAAGGTTTCCCGTGACTCCAGCTCTGCTGGCAGCAAGGGAGGGGCTGCAGGTGGCTCCTGTAAGTGACTGCTCAGGGTTCACCCCCACCCCTGGCTCCAAGGTTTCAGTAGCCGAGGGGGAGTAGGGGAAGGAGCACCACCGACCTATGTGAGAAACTGCTGGAAGCTTCCCCAGCTTCAGGCTGGACGCACCCCAGGCCAGGGCTGAGACAATCGGCGCCTCCGCGAATGACATACTGAAGAGGGGGCACAGGACAATGGGGTTGGCGTGGTCCTGGGCAGGGCCTGGCTCAGGTGGGCCAGTCCGGCCATCCAGCAACCTGCTTGGCTTCTGTGAACCGACCTGCTGTAGCCCAAGCCTCCGCCATGTCTCTCCCGAGAGTCAGTTTCCTCAGGAGCCGAT
>NW_010129518.1:0-3054 GCF_000699245.1 Pterocles gutturalis | reverse complement strand
CCGAGCGGGGCCAGGGCCCGTCCTGAACCCGTGCAGTGCTCGGGGCCGAGGGTGCATTCGGGGTTCTGAGGACCGAGCCCCTCCCCTGGGCAGCACAGGCCTGTGTAGGCCCCAGTGCCCAAGCACCTGAGGTGAGGGGGGCTTGTGGGGACACAGAGGCAGCAGAACGATGATTATTGGTTTATTTTTCTTAAATTCTGGTGGTATTAGGTGTTTTCCCCACTTCTTTATACCAGGCAACTCAGTCCAGCACTTCAGCTCCAGGCTGCGGGTTGCCAGGCTGCCCCAGGCAGTGTGGAGGGAGCGGATTGCCGGGGGAGGGGGCTCAGGGCGGTCATTTGAGGCAGGGATTCAGCAAAGGTGGGTTTACGCGCAGCAAAGTAGCCAGCAGCAAAGGGCTTCCCTAGCTAGCAGCAAATAATTGTTAAACAAAGTGTCTCAGCCTGATTTTTAAGGAAGAGTGACATAAAATGCTCCGCCTCCTGGGGTGTGTGGTGTTACTTGCCTCCCTTGGATTCGTGGCAATGTTTGTAATCATCACAATGTTTACAGTTCTTTACTTGCAGGCTTCTTTTGGTGAAGGCTTGGTGCATAAGTTGCTTGAGAGAAACATCTGTGCAGTGATTGTTTCATGAGTGCAACCATCCCCTTGTGAGCTAAATCGTGTAGCTGAGTTCTCAGGGTGTATAAGCCTTTGGGTGAATACCTCACAGTAAGGAGCAACTTACATACTATGTTTTTAAAAATATCTAGTATATGTTTCTGCTTTTCTAAATTTAACTCTGCAATTAAGATAACAAAACCCTATGTTAAAAAAAAAAACAACCCAAAAAACAGAAAGAGAAAGGCTTGTAATCCATCAGGTAAATTAGCTTAAAAGTTTGTCCTCTATATGGCCTGAAGGAGACTACTGGCTGCTCCTTGTCTTGACAGTCAGGACATGAGAGCCTTTTCAGGCAAGTTTGAAACTTGTTTTCCTCTGGAAAGGCTGTGAATTCCTGATTTTCTGACAAAAATTTACTGATGCATTCCCAAACTCTTGCTTATGGAATTGACTTTTATTTCTGGTCTTGGATCCTGGCTGGAGAGAGACTTCTAAAAGGATGGACAGAAGTGCTTTGATTCAGGGTAGAGTACATGGAATTGATTCTGTGGAAATCGGTGTTCTGGTTCATTTGGTTAAATACAATAATCGGAACAAGGGAGAGACATGCAAAGGGAATGAAGTGACCAGAGAGAGGGGGGCTGATTACTGCTGAAGGGTGACAGGGTGATTAGTTTCCCAGGTTTTGCGGAGTGCCCTGCTGCGTGCGGTGAAGGGCAGCAGCAAACCAGTGCAGACACAGGGCGGTTCACTGCATGAAGCTGCTGTGTAAAGGTGAGCGCTTCAGATAGCGGCTTGTGCTGGTTTTTGGCTGGGATGGAGTTAATTTTCTTCAGAGTGGTTGGTATGGGGCTGTGTTTGGATTTGTGCTGGAAACAGTGCTGATAACCCAGGATGTTTCATTACTGCTGAGCAGTGCTCACAGAGCCAAGGCCTTTTCTGCTCCTCACCCACCCCACCAGCGAGGAGGCTGGGGGTGCACAAGGAGCTGGGAGGGGACACAGCTGGGACAGCTGACCCCAGGGATATCCCATAGCATGTGATGTCATTCTCAGCATATAAAGGAGGAATTGGGGGACATTCGGAGTGGTGGTGTTTGTCTTCCCAAATCATCGTTATGTGTGATGGAGTCCTGCTGTCCTGGGGGTGGCTAAACTCCTGCCTGCCTATGGGAAAGGGTGAATGAATTCCTTGTTCTGATTTGCTTGTGTGCGCAGCTTTTGCTTTCCCTATTAAACCGTCTTTATCTCAGCCTATGAGTTCTCTCACTTTTGTGCTCTGGTTCTGTCCCCCATCCCAGCAGGGAGGAATGAGCGAGTGAGCGGCTGTGTGGGGCCTATTGCTGGCTGGGGTGGCTTGGTTTCAGCTGGCACAGGGTTAACTTTCTTCATAATAGCTAGCAAGAGGCTGTGTTTTGGATTTGTTATGAGAAGGCTGATAACATCCTAATGTTTATAGCTGCTGCCAGGACAGTCAAGGACTTTCCAGCTTCTCTGCTGTGCCTGTGTCTGCAGGGGCAGGAGGAGCTGGGAGGGAGCACAGCCCCAGGGACCAGCCTGGGATTCAATCTTAGGTTTAGGACTGAGACCCAAACTGGCCGATGGTCTGTTACATAGCATGCATGGCATGGCCAGGGTATAGATAAGGGTCAGTCCGGAAGTTCGTTCTCTCTTGCTTTGGGTTGTCTCTGTGTGTGTCACTCCTCTCTCAGGATCTTATCTCCATTCTGGGATTGCAGTTACAGGACTCTCCCTGCTCTGGGCTCATTAGCTGGGAACAGGCTGAGCCTTCATCGGGTGGTGAGCAGTGTCACTGTGTGTCACTCATTTGTATATTTGTATATGTTGCTGTTATTATCATCATCTTTATTGTTTCCAGTATTATTGTAGTTTAGTTATTAAATTGTTCCTATCTCACCCCATGAGTCTCTTTTGCCTTCACCCCTTTAATTTTTTCCTCCATGCTCGGGAGGGGGAAGGGTGAGTGAGCGGTGTTGTGTAAAACTACAACATGGGGTTAAACCATTACAGCCCTTTTTGGTGCCCAACATGGGGCTTGAAGGGTTTGAGATAACAGGCTCGATCAATGCACTAGATCAAATTTGTAGCTGTTATTGCTGTTTAGCTATTAATTGGCAAGCTCCTGTGCTTGCCATGGGGCCTGCTTGCCTTACTTTATATTAGAGTCCTGTGCTTGTTTGTGGCAGCTTTTTGCTTTTGCAGCTTGCAGTACTGCTGTTCTTGTCATCGTTTCCACTGGGATGGAGTTAATTTTCTTCTCGGTAGCTAGAATAGTGCAATGTTTTGGATTTAGTATGGGATTTGGTATGAGAAGAATGTTCATAACACACTGATGTTTGTAGTTGGTGCTAAGACAGTCAAGGACTTTTCAACTTCCCGTGCTTTGCTATAGTGTAGGTATATGTCCTGGGTTAAGCAGAGAGTTAATTT
>NW_010129517.1:0-253 GCF_000699245.1 Pterocles gutturalis | reverse complement strand
CAGAAGCAGAACTGTGCTGCTGCCCTTGGTCCTCAGCTCTCCGCAAGAGCTGCACCTGGGTGTAGCAAAGGAGTGGAGGAAGCTGCTCGTTCTGCCACTAGCGGGGGTTCCACCAGCCGGTGCTCACCCTCCAGAGGCCTCGGGTGCCCTCCTGCTGGTAGATGTCGATGAAGCTGCCGATCATGCCACCCTGGAACAAACTGCCTTGAGCCTGCATCCGAATCTGCAAGAGAAGCGAGAGTCAGGGGGACGA
>NW_010129516.1:0-3235 GCF_000699245.1 Pterocles gutturalis | reverse complement strand
CCCTGAATGAGAGCCACGCGTGACCTGGTGCATGTGCTGGACGGAGAGGACGCATGACCCGCGTGAGGGCGACGTGTGTCCTGTGTTGAGAGGGACACGCATCCTGGGCGAAGGGGACGTGCACCCTGCGCGAGGCTGACATGCGTCCTGTTTTGAGGGGGATGCACATCCTGGGCAAAGGGGACAGGCGCCCCTGTCCAAGGGTGACGTGTGTCCTGCGTTGAGGCCAACACGTCCTTTGGGAAGGGGACGCATGACCTGCACAAGGACAAGGCGCGTCCTGTGTGGAGGGGGACACATGTCCTGGATGAAGGGGACACGCACCCTGCGTGAGGGCGACGTGTGTCCTGCGTTGAGGCCAACACGTCCTTTGGGAAGGGGACGCATGACCTGCACAAGGACAAGGCACGTCCTGTGTGGAGGGGGACACATGTCCTGGATGAAGGGGGTCCTGCGTTGAGGGGGGTGCGTGTCCTGGGCGAAGGGGAAGCGCACCGTGCGTGAGAGCTGCATTTGTCCTGCGTTGAGGTGGATGAATAACCAGGGCGAAGGGGAAGTGTGCCCTGCGCGAGGGCGACGCGCGTCTGGCGTTGAGGGGGACACGGACCCTGGGCAAAGAGGGTGTGCACCCCGTACGAGGGCGACGTGTGTCCTGCATTGAGGGGGATGCGCATCCCAGGAAAAGGAGACACGCGACCTGCACAATGGCGGTGGGCGTCCTGCGTGTTGAGGGGGACTCGTGACCTGGGCAAATGGGATGCGTGGTCTTTGCGAGCGCGATGCGTGTCCTGCGTTGAGGGGCAGGCACATCCTGGGCGAAGGGGACGTGTGTCCTGTGGTTAGGGTGACATGTGTCCTGCATTGATGGGGACATTCGCCCTGTGTGAGGGTGACGTGTGTCCTGTGTTGAGGGGGACCCACATCCTGGGTGAAGGGGACGCGCGCCCTATGTGAGGGTGACGTGTGTCCCAGATATTGAGAGGGACTCGCGCCCTGGACAAAGGGGACAAATGCCCTGTGCAAGGGTGACACGGATCCCGGGTGTTGAGGGGGACGTGTGCCCTGGGCGAAGGCGATGTACACCCTGCATGAGAGCCACGCATTACCTACTTTGAGAGGGATGCACATCCTGGACGATGAAGGGGACACATGCCCCATCTGAGGGTGACATGTCCTGCGTTGAAGGGGACACGCGACCTGCACGATGGCGATGTGCATCCCGCGCATTGAGGGTGACTTGTGACCTGGGCAAAGGGGACGCGTGTCCTGTTTGAGGGTGACGCATGTCCGGCATTGAGGGTGACGCGCATCCTGGGCGAAGGGGACACGCACCCTGCAAGAGGGTGACGGGTGTCACGGGTTGAGGGGGACATTCATCGCGGGCAAAGAGGACACGCGCCCGGTGTGATGGGGACCACGCGCCCTGCATCGAGGCCAACGCGTCCTTTGGGAAAGGGACACGGGCCCTGAGCGAGGGTGACCCCTGTCCTGCATGAGACATGTGCTGTGCTGGGGGACAAGCGCCCTCACGAGGCCAACACGTCCTTTGCGAAAGGGACACGCACCCTGCGTGAGGGTGACATGTGTCGTGCGTGAGGGTGACGAGCGACCTGCGTCGAGAGGGATGTGCACCCTGGGTGAAGGGGACGCACAACTTGTAGGAGGGTGACATCTGTCCTGCATCGAGGGGGACACGTGTCCCTCATGAGACGTGTATTTTGGAAGGGGGACACATGCCCTGCGTTGAGGGGGACGTGTCCTGGGTGAAGGGGACACGCGTCCTGCGCAAGGGTGACATGTTCTCCGTTGGGGGGGATGCGCGTCCTTGGCGAAGGGGACACGTGTCCCACGCGAGGGTGACGTGTGTCCTGGGTTGAGGGGGACACGCATGCTGGGGGAAGGGGACACGCACCCTGTGCGAGGGCGACGAGCATCCCAGGGATAAGGGGGACGCGTGCCCTGGGCGAATGGGACACCCTCCCTGTGCAAGGGTGACACGCATCCCGGGTGTTGAGGGGGAAGTGTGCCCTGGGCGAAGGTGATGTACACCCTGAATGAGAGCCACAGGCAACCTACCTTGAGAGGGATGCACATCCTGGACAAAGGGGACACATGCCCCGAGGGTGACACGTCCTGCGTTGAGGGGGACATGTGTCCCTCATGAGACGCGTATTTGGGAAGGGGGACACGTTCTGGGTGAAGGGGGGACACACATCCTTGGTGAAGGAGACACGTGTCCCGTGCGAGGGTGACACGCACCCTGCGCGAGGGTGATGAGCATCCCAGGGATACAGGGGACGCGTGCTCTGGGCGAAGGGGACTCGTTTCCTTCATTAAGGGGGGTACGTCCCATCCAAGACCTCCCACAGGCCAGGGAAACGTGGAGGAAATAATGGAACGTTGGATGGATGAAGAATTGGTTGGCTGGTCGCAAAGGGTTGTGGTCAATGGCTCCAGGAGGCCGGTCACCAGTGGTGGCCCTCAAGGGTCTGTCTTGGGACAGGTGCTCGTCAACATCTTCATGGATGAGGGAATCGAGTGCATGATTGGGACTTTTGCCAACGACACCAGGCTGGGGGTGCGGTGACACACTGGAGGGAAAGGATCCATCCAGAGGGACCTGGACAGGCTGGAGAGGTGGGACCGGGAGAACCTCATGGGGTTCAACGACGGCAAGTGCAAGGTCCTGCACGTGGGTCGGGGTGAGCCCAAGCACGAATCCAGGCTGGGAGGAGAATGGGTGGAGAGCAGCCCAGAGGACAGGCTGAGAGTTGGGGGTGTTGAAGACCTCAGAGCACCTTCCAGAGCTGAAAGGGGGCTAACAGGAGAGCTAGGGGGGGCTCTGGATCAGGGACAGGACAAGGGGGAACGGGTTAAAGCTGGAAGAGGGGAGATTGAGATGAGAAATTGGGGAGAAATTTTTGAGAATGACAGTGGGGAGGCAGTGGCCCAGGTTGCCCAGAGCAGCTGTGGATGCCCCATCCCTGGAGGGGGGCCAGGCGGGCTGAGGTTTTGGGCGACCTGGGCTGATGGGAGGTGTCCCTGCCCATGGCAGGAGGGGGAACAGGACGATCCTTAAGGTCCCATCCCACCCAAACCATCCTGGGACTCTGTGACATCTCCCATGGGTGTAGCGTCCCCCAAGTGTTATTCAACTCGAATAATATTTTCTTTATTTACACGTTAAAGAATTCGAAAGGTTCAAAACATACAATAAAGATGAAAACACGGTTCT
>NW_010129515.1:0-532 GCF_000699245.1 Pterocles gutturalis | reverse complement strand
ACAGAAAATTCTGAGACATGCCTCACCTTATTTTCAAGAAGATGCCTGCATTTGTTCCGATGAAATTTTAAACTGTAGATGCTTTGCTTAGATGTTAGGAAATCAAATTAGGATGACAGTAATCCAAAATTTGGGTTAGTATAAATATTTATGTTTATACTGGTTTTAGGACCCGCACAAGAAACAATACCTGTTCCCTGGACAAACAGAGCAGAATGCTTTATTGTGTACACAAGCCCATGGCTTGTTCTGTCTTGTCACCTCTACACGGCATGCAGCTTAGAGCAATCTCCATCTCAGTTCCATCCCAAAGGTCTGGGTACCCACAGGCCCCTTTAGTGTTATGTCGATATCATGAACAATACCTGCTTGCTCAACATTTTATGAACAATATCTGCTGGCCCAACATCTTTTATGCAACCTTATGTTTTCTTGTGGTGGACTTAAATATCGGTGACAGTTTCTATTTGGTTTTAGGTGATACTTCTTAACCCCTCAGCACAAAATTGCTCTACCATATTTTTACAGGTGA
>NW_010129514.1:4918-14566 GCF_000699245.1 Pterocles gutturalis | reverse complement strand
CTTGCATTGTATTCTGAATTAATCTTTTTTCTGCTTGCGGACTAGATGCCTTATTCACACATGTAACATACAGGTATAAGTTAAAATGACTCTTGCTTAGTGAGCTTATTGAAATTGCCCTCACGGTGGCTGAACGGTAATCAAAATCTTGTTTCAAGCAAGTCCAAATATTCTTTTCAAGAGAGAGCCTTTCAGATTTCTCAGCATTTTTTTCAAGCATAAGAAATCCTTTAAAGAGGCTTGCTAAGACTTAAATTGTCAAAAGAATTCCTGTCATGTCTTCCCCTTGGAGATCTAATCCTTTCTTTTGAGTTTGATACAGAATTCCTTTACTACTGACAGGTAACTAGTTCCCAAGTGTTCTATTTTATACCAAAATTGTTTCTTGTATGAGAAAGAAGTTACAGTATTATACTGATTTTGGTCGGACTTCTGTTGTGGTCTCCCACACTATTTTTGTACCCCACCTGGGTGGATGGGTGGACAACTAGATGGGTGAAATGGAATCAAGATCAGAGTGTGGTGGATAGAGCTTTGTACCCTATTGAGAAGCTGTTAACATCAGGGTCTATCTGGGGACCTTGTTCTGTTTAGTATCTGTCAATAACCCTGGGGAGGAGAGAGAGCGCACCCTCACCAACTTTGCAGATAACACCTAACCAGAGACCTGGTGACTAATTCTCTCTTAAGAAGTTAGTAGGAATGGATTCTTTCATGCACTCCATGCTGATAGATGAAATGGTACAACATCTAGAACTCTTGAACCCATCAGCACGTAAGCTGAGGCTGTTTGCTCTTAAAGAGCAAAAGCTGCCTGAACTTCCCATTTTCTCCATCTTACTAAATGGTACTTTCTCATTTTCATCACCTTGAGGAAAGATACGTTCCTGATACAACTGTGAATTTCTTGATAGACAATTGCCCTTGCAAGGTTTACTGTGAGTCTGTCCTATACATTTTCTAGATACTTCCGAACCTGAAATTGTTATCTGACCTTTTTCTGAATGTGATGTTTCAGGTAATTTCTCACTGTCTCATTGGATGTCTGAGTGCTGTTTGACACAGAAAAATGATTTCCTCTTTTGCCTTCATTATGGAATGCAAATTTTTTCCCCTTGAAACCGATAATTCTGGTTCGTTGTCAGTGTCAGGATGGGTAACCTTTCTTTTTTTGATACTAAGCAAAGTACATTGCCCGTAAGAACTTGAGATACCGAGCATGAGGTGTGCTTGTTTTGCTAGGGATTTTGGCATGCACATGTTCAGTTGCTTTTTTCAGAAAAGTGTTCCATCTGAGAAGAAAAGATAGCATGCTAAAATAAACTAAAATAATCCTTTAATATATTCAAAGCTGCATTATTTTATTGGCAGAAAACAATAAGATAGTGAGATAAAAATCCCAAAACATGCAAATCTATTTGAAAATACTTATGCTTAAATGAAGATACTGTTGTATTTTCTTTATGTAGTAATAAAAATTACTATAGATTTTATCCTGCCTCCAATAAAGGAAATTCTTTACTGACAACAAATAAAACTCTCAAGATTAAGAGCTCACTGGGTGCCAAATCAAGACCTTAGAGTATTCCTTTACTGAAGTTCTGCCTAACATTAATTAGGTGAGAAGATAAAGGTTTTTTCAATTACAGTCCTCATGCGGTTAGAATTAGGCATATGCAAACTGGGACCTTTTCACTGCCTTTTAAAAAGTTCTCAAAGTTTGAAATATTTATAGCAAGTAAGACAGCTCTTTGAAGTGTATATTTATTTTCTGAAACACCTGGAACAATTTTTATTATTTTTAATCTGGATAAACAGGCTCTGGATGTATGAATGTATGAAAATTAATTACATTAATATTTGATTCAACAAATTAAAAGGCAACAGACCTTCTACACAGTATTCTGTTGCTACTTTGATAAATTACAAATCAAACCACAACTATGTTCACAGTTACCTTTAAGCTAGATATAACAATATGCAAACCTCCAGATTTCTATCAAATCTGTACATTTTCTGCTTCGCAAACAGGATTATGTTGGTTGATTTGAAAATCAATCAGAAATTTAAATGGTACAACAGAAACAAAACTATGAAACCCACTACTTCCAAAATAACATTCTGAAGTAGAAGCCCAACATAAGGTATTAAATAAAACTGATATTTAGCCAGCAAAGCAACAATGAAGCTTAATAAAAACCATTGAAACCTGATTTTAAAATAAAATTAAATCACAGGTCACTATTCGAAGAGTAGGACAAGTAGATTTCTCTTTCATCAAGAACTATAGTAAGGAAGTTTTTTTTTATACTGTCAGATGTTCAACAAACTCTTAGATAAATACATATATGCCTCTGCAAAAATCTTTTTAATGTTGGTCTGCTAAACCCACATGAAACCTCAACAACCTGTAAGGCAAAATCCTGACTTCATCAAGATCAGTGAAAGTATTTCCAGTGATATTAATGTGAAGTCCACAGTTTTATTTGTTTCCATGGTCCAGATGAGTCTTGAAGGCTCAGAAAAATTAAACCAGCTCAGATTTGGGGAACACAAGCAAACTACCCTGAATGAACACTGCAGTGCCGCAAGATATCCTCAATTCATATGAAAGACACAGTTCCATTTAGGATGAAATTCAGCAAACAATATGTCATTCAAAAAGGATCATAATACATTTGAAATTGATTTTTGCTTTTAAACACAAATACCACAATAAGGGGTTTTTTGTTTTTTGTTTTTTGTTTTTTGCTGTTATTCTAGATCTGTACAGATCTTACTAGATGAAAGGAAGCAATAATGTAAATAGCAGGAAATCTGCTCCATCCATTTACACTTATTGACAGATCTTAATCTTACAAGAAACCTTTTACAGGAAGAAATTTTTTTACTGTGATGGTGGTGAGACACTGGAGCAGGTTGTCCAGAGAAGCTGTGGATGCCCCATCCCTGGAGGTGTTCAAGGCCAGGCTGGATGAGGCTTTGAGCAACCTGGTCTAGTGGAGGGTGTCCCTGCCCGTGGCAGGGGGGTTGGAACTTGATGATCTTTAAGGTCCCTTCCAACCCAAACCATTCTATGATTCTATGATTCTATGATTCTATGATTCTGTTATAAGTATCCTAGGTTACATGAAAAGGTGTCCTCTACTCTCTCTTACAACTTAACAACAACATTCATCATCCAGAGTGACCATGCAGTCAAACAAGGAAATGTTGATAATGTTATACTCCATGTGACTGAGTATGTTCATAAGATCTGCATAAAGCCTACTCTCAACAGCACTTTTCAGAGTTTACCTCTGTAATAATGAATTTCCCTTAATAGGAACTTCAGCAATGTGTATTTCAGGCTGAAGTACTCATTTTATAGTGGATGCTGATTATTTTAAAGTATCTTCCTTGAGTATTTGAGCCTTCAGGTTCATATTGCTACTAATTATTTTAGGAAACAAGGCAATAAAATACACTACAAGCTAGTCAATCACAATTTTAATGATAAGTTAAAAGGGAGCAGTGAAGCAATTTAATTGACAGCACAGCTCAGATGGGCCTTATGTTTCCAAAGATCAATTCTCCAAGTAAATATAATCAATAAAACAAACTCATTCAGAGGCTGATTTTAGGGCAAATTCTCCCAAGGCAAAAATAACAGCAGATACTGTCAGGGCTAGCCAGAATCCTTAAAAGCTGAAGCTTCCACTAGGCTTAAAGCCACTAAGGTGAACTGCTAGAGATGATCAAGAATTTAGGTGAAACACTGCATATTCTTGGACATCTGTTCCCACCCTGATCTTAGACCCTTGCCTGAGTAACTCATGTAAGCAGGCTGACTCATATTAAGCAAATAGCAAATAAGTCAGAACTCAGAATTCGTATGATGTCAGTCCTCAGGTTCAAGATAGAATAGACTGACCTTACTACTGACACATTTTCCAACTCCTCCCCCTTTTGCTACTCTGCTAATGGAGCAGAGGACACATGGGCTCAGGTATCAAAGCAATCAAGAAAAAAAGATGTTATTCTATCCAGTCTCTGCTCTGACAAAGGATTCTTGCATACCTGCTGGCCTCAGGAACAATGTCCACATCAGCAAAGTAACTGGAGTGAATCCAAGCAGCCTGCACAGCCCATCCGATTCCAGCAGAGCAGGCAGCATGAGGCAGAAGACTGTGAGAAGGACAGTCAAATCAAAATGAAACCCCTCATTTAAACATGGAAAAATGCCTCTAATATTTATAGGGAGTGAATGATAGCTACAACAAAATAGGCACCAAATGAAATGCTTAATGAATGAAATGTTATAAAATAATTTTGTAAAATACAGCAGAGTTCACAATTGATACCTACAGCCACAAGTTAAGCTATGTAAGTAAGATACAGCAGGAAATAAGAGACAGGGGAAACAGTGCAGAAGAACAGATCTTGTTATTTGAAGTTCCTTCCAAGAAAATACTTTTTCATTATTTCACAGACTAAGTTTCCTTCCCGCATAGTTACTACCCAAAGACTTGACATTCCTGTACTATTTTTATTCTAAATTTTTCAGCTGCTGTCTGTTCTCCACTTCAAATTTAGACCACAAGAGTAATAATAAAACTTTGTGCATTTCTATCTTTTAAACATTACCTTTGAGGCTGATAAGCCTTTTCTCTGTTGCTAGAGGTAAGAAAAGGAACAACTAAGCAGTTGACTCTAAACGCTAACTGGCACAGGAAGAAATGCAACCCAGACTCTGTTAGGTTTGACAAAAAGCAAAATAAAACAAATAACTAGTATTCACAAATGATTTACAAATAATATTGGCACAGAAACAACACCCAAGAATACAGAAACAAACTTAATCTTGCAAACAGTATCTGAACAGGCAAGAAAATTATACTATGCTTTTGTATAACTGTTCTCAGAAACCTGGTTTTCAGGTTATCAGTCCCACAACAATTTTCAAAGCAAGCCTCTCCTGCATGCTTTTGCTTGCGTGCTGTCTCTAGGGGTAATTCTTAAATATTCTTTGATTTTTTTTTTCCTCCTAAAATGAAGTCTAAGACCAAAGCTCTCTGACTCAGACCAAGCTCTCTTAGTTTTTGCCAGTTCATCCTCTTCTTCCCCACTAAAAGAAAAGTAATAAAATGGAAACTCTGATCTACATAGGCTGGGGGGGTGGGAAAGGTTTCTTAACAATATGGTGCTTTTAGACTTCGAGTCTATCTGGAGCTCAAAACCATGAATTGTGTGTTAGCATACATGAATAGATTATTCCCAGGGAAGTTTTCCATAGTATTCTGCTCTCAGCTGCCCTTTGGATGACTTTCTCTCAGTGAAGTTTCTCTTGTATCACCTCAAGGTTTTTTCAGGGCGTAACAAGACAATGAGACAATTTTACCAGTTATAGTTTTCCCATAACTATTGTGTCCACATAAACTGAAGCAGCTGATAACTTTCTGTTTTGACCATATAGTGAACTGCAGCAGAGGCACTTGCTCTATGCATGTGAAGATCAGCAGGGCTGACAGGAACTTTTCATACCAAACTTATCAGTGCTCCACCAGTACTTTGAGACCTTGTTCTCTTTTTAAGCAATTGATTGTTCAGGGGAAAAAAAATCCCTTATAAATGAAATATTTCAGCTTGGCATTACTGTATTGTCTTAATTTCTGTTCCCTCCTTTTACATGTCTACTCTCTGGCACCATCTTAACCTAAAGGCAAATTTTCCAAGTTGGTATCAAATGCTTGAGGTCTCTAGTCCTACTACGTGCCGCTCAGGAGCAGCAGAAGTGCAGCACTGTGTGTCACGAGGACATTTTAGAGCAACCAAGGAGGCAAATGCACAACAGAAGCTGTCAGTTCTGTCTGAACAGATTTCCCTTCTGTGATGCTGTACAACATTACCGTTAACTTCTGGGACACCTGAGCTACAGCAGTGCTGCGGTAAATTAAAAATCACCTGTGTTTATGTCTGGTGCAAAGTTAAGTTCAAAAGCACAGGATGGGCAAGAGAGAAAGTGACTAAAGATCTCCCGTTTGACTAGACTGGAAACATGTAAGTTGTGGCTAGCCACATTTATCCATTATACCATCAGACAAACATGACCATATAACAAATTTTTGTAATTTCCAAGCAAATTAAGAGGCATGACCAAAGGTGAGCTTGGCATGCAGCGGATTGTACAGTGCCAGTTTGAGGGTCATTACAACTGCATGAACCCAGTCCAGGACTTCAACAGAGTTTGCTTTGAGTAGCCCTCACAGATACAATGCTACGGGTATATTGTGTATATAATATGTACATAGGGAGATATACATGTTTATGTACCTGCAGGGGTGTTGCCGGCAATGGCAGAGCTCTGAGCAGGATGGCTGTGCACTCGCTGGTCCGCCAACACCTGGGCCAGCCAGCCCCACACCCTCGGGGTGGCAGGAAGAGATGCCACTGGAGACTTTTGACATTGTGCTTTCCTGAAACGCTGTAAAAGCTTATTCTCAGATCAACAAAACCCAAAAGACTTATGGCTAAAACTAGAAATGCCTAATTCAAACTTACTTGCAAATATTTCTTTAGCATAATTAAAAAAAAAAAAAACAAAACAAAAAACCCCAAAAAAACCCCCAAAACCCAAACAAACCCCAAAACAAGCTACTTTACCAAGAAAACAACAGGAAAAAACCAAGAGAACTTCTGGTGGATTATTAAGTAGTGCCACAAGAGGACACTCTTAAACCACTTTTTTAATGAGCATTTTAATGAATGCTGCTTTACAAGTTATTCTGTATTCAATAGTAAATGCAGATTTCTGTTCCTCAGCAACAAAGATAAGGACTGTTCCTTATATTCACCAAATCTTGCTTAAGCTCAGAATTCAGGTAGTAAACAATAAAATTTGTTATTATATCTGCTTTAAAAGTTTTAGTTCAACTGACAGCTGTAGCCCTTTATACAAATTGCATAAGTTCTGGTTCTTACAACTTTTTCTAATACTATGTTTATACCTCTTCTCTGAAAGCATGTAATATGTTTTACACTTTAGTTACAGCATTGTTAGAAACGTGGTATTTCTGTATCTGTAAAGGTGTGCTACTAGTACACATCTACCTTGTCTTTAATTGCTTAAAGCAATTAGACATGTATGCTTTTTTAAAAAAAGTACTTAAGAATTACATTTCTGGAAATGTGAAACTAGGTTCATAAAATCAGCAGTAGTATTAAAAGTATTGAAATAATTACAATGTCATTGCCTTACCATTATTTTAGAGACATTGGGTGCAAGTTCTCTGGATAGAGCAAAGCAAGTAGTTAAGAGTACATGACTTATACATAAAAAACCACTTGAGTTGATGTAACCCAATCATTTTGGAAGAAAAGGAACACAAATAGATAAAATATCTTGCTTCTTTATAGTAAACTCTGGTGGAATAAGTGTTTACAACAGATGTAGAATAAGAACAAAAACAAAAAAAGTTAAATGATTAATTTGTTTCTTTATATATACAACTTAACAATAAACTGATTAGAAACAATAGAGTTTAAGATAGCTGATGATGCTGGTTACATTTGGGATAAATGTGTTTCATACATTACTTCGTTTTATAGTTGCCATGGAGTTGAATGATACTGTTAACCAAGCTGAGTAGGACTTTTAGTGCCTTTATTACAATGGTTAGTTATTTTGGGGTGGAACCTTATAATGTTATTCAAAGCCTCAAAATTACACTTTTAACTTTGGCTTTCATCATAGCAGCAATTAAGTGGATGCAGGAGACCATGATTACCATTGTCTTGACCAATGTGGCCAGCTGTGGGGTATTCTAAGTCTTACTTAGGCCATTCACATCTCCTTGCTGATTTTTGTTCAGTCTGATGTGGTACTACCCAAACAGCTTTTCCCACATCACTAGCTCCTGGTTGATCCACCACAGCATTTCCAACAGGCTAAATCTACCACACTGTCAGCGTATCCAGGAATTATTTAGATAAAGAAAATATGAAGAAACTCATAATAAAACCAGCAGAGGTGCTTACACTTCTGAAGCATACCCAGTTTATAGCTGATGCTAATATGAACCATAGTGTTCTTTCTCTTTTCTTCTTTCTCTCTTATAATCTGTATGGGAAAAGAACACTTGAATGTAGTTGCAAATAGGATTACACTCAAATCCCCGTAATAAGCAAGGTTTTCTGGTGTAAATTCACAGTTGTAAACTAGATGTGAGGTCTGCTTTATTAATGCTCAGTAATTGTTATGAAATTTCAAATTTGCTGTATTCCTTTTTCTAAGTTGTTATTTTGTGATGAATAGCTTCAGCCTTTGGGGGAAATATATTGTGATTTCAAAGTTCTGCTGATGATTGCTTTTTGCTAAATGCTGTTCTCAGTGTCCTGCCAAGGCAGTCCTAATAACTCCAGAAGTCAATATGCAAAGCCCAACCATAAATTCAGAGGTGTTATTCACAGGCAAGAGAGCAGAGACATCTACAGAGACAAAATCTTTGAAACAGATTCTATTGTACTTTATAAAGGTCCTGAGAGTGCTGGATACAGTATAACTTCCTATACTTGCAGATTTTCAGCAAGTATGTAACTGCTACAGTGCAAGTCACAAACAGTGCACAGACCACTATATACAGGAGTGAATTGTACATGTTTTACAGCTCAGGAGAATTATGAATCAAAGTAGTACTGAATCAAAAAGGACGGGAAATAAACTGAGAACTATCTCACACCTTAATGTTATTTGAATACTTTCAGAAACAACCCTTTCCGTGTAAAAGCTGTTGTTTCTGTAAATAACCAGAAGAATGAAAAGGAAATGTCCTTTGTAATGCATGGCTGAAGATTTAGCCTGCCCTGATATTGAGAAACACTGCTACAGCTGCGCTTTCCTGTAAGCCAGGATGACCAAACTGCAGTCCACGAGCAGCTTCAAGGTGGCCGTTGCAGTCCCTGGCGCATGCAGCCGATGTGGGGGGGCTGTGGGGTGAGGCTGCAGCCAGGGACTCACACGCCTGGCAAGCCCCAGCCGCCAGGCTGGCCCTGGCATAGCTCTGCAGCTTCCCTGGTGTGCCAGCGAGGAGCATCTGTGTGCGTGTTTTTGGAAGTGCAGACACTACTGTGGAGGCGGATCAAGTGTCACCTGAACTGAAAGCATTTCTGGGTGTTCAGGGGGCTGCACAGGCCTGTGCAAGGGCAAGAGAAGCAGCAGGGAGCTGGCGATGGAGAGTGTGCTTGGGTCAGAGAGGGTTGACAGAGCTGTGGGCTATGCTGTAGTTCAGTGCAACGGTCTGGAGGTCCGGGGTCTGTACTAAATTTGCACGAAAAATGGAAGAGTAAGAGAGGCTTAAGAAGTGAAGATTTTGACAAGAAGGAGTTTTGTGCTTTGTAGAGTATAGTTGCCTAAATTGGAAGAGCAAAGAAGACTTTGATCAGAAGGACAACATACAGGAAGGAGGAAGTAATGAGTATATGCCTGGCAACAGAAAGTCTTTGTTTCCAGCCTCTAAGCTCCCTTCCCACACAAATACGCCAGCTATGCTATTGCAATGACAACAGCACTGCTCACACATTAAAAGAAGAGATCAGTTCTCCATGTACCCATACCATCTCGTGCTTTTTAGAGACATGTTGTTTTATCTCATTTCTGAGGTTCCAAAATAA
>NW_010129514.1:2691-4896 GCF_000699245.1 Pterocles gutturalis | reverse complement strand
GGGGGGAAAGAAGGGAAGAGGACTTCCCAGCCATCTGTGATGGAGAAAATTGTGGGGATAGAATAATGGCCTCAAATGTAATAGACTTAGTAATATTTTTGGTGGGCTGTGCAAAGAAAATACAACTCAGCTATTCTGGCTTAACAGTGAGTTTATTCAAAAAAAAAAAAAAAAAAAAACCAAAAAAACCCAAAAAAACCCCCAAAACCAGTAGGTTGAAATAACAAGAACAGACAGGCAGCTATGAAGAAAGATGATTTAATCTATCTTTCACCAGCAGTTGGCATTTATTTTGTTTTTATACCAATTGAGCATAGTGCAGACATCTCCTTACTTTTGTTGTCACAGTTCCGTGTGGACATACCAGGATCTCAGACTGAAATGGCACATGCCATCAGCCAGGCGAAAACAGTAAAGGAATGGTAGTGGTTATGAGGAGATCATGAGATGCTGTTCTATTGAGTTTGGCATTTCCAGTGGTTATATACCTATTGTGTGAGGATTACAGCTGTTGACTTCGATCTCAAGAACAAGATTTAAGCAAAGTTTGTGCTCAGATGGTTTTTGTATTTGGCTTTGCAGAAGTCCTTTTCTCCCATACCTAAATTGGACCTCATTATGTACACCCAGCTCTATCTGTGGGAAGAGGAATCTGAAGACTTGATCTGAGAAGAGTAGGGGACACACTAGGTGACATTTTAGTTTTTATTGCCAGGTTAATTGCACTAGAAGTTAATTTAAAAGTACCTGCAGCCTTCTCGAAACTTCTCTTTAGGAAATTATTCCTGTGCACAATATTAAAACTCAGAAAATATTTTAAAGCAGTTTTAAAACCAGACTTTTCAGAAGACATTACATGCAGTAGATCTTTTTACTACAGATTCCAAATAGGATATGTAGGATTCCAATTGAGAGGCTTTCCATGTTCTTCTGTCTACAGCTCTTTCCTGTAATACATGCCCTATTCAATCAACATAGTTAATTATTCTTCAATCAAAGAAATGTAACCTATTTCACCTCAATTTCTAGTCCATTTAAACCAATTATGTTCTATTCATCTTTTGTGACTAGCAATTAGTAGGTGGCATTTTTTCATCAGGACACTGCTGAAGATTCTAGGGGACACTTAGCTTCTCTGAAGTATCTGCCATTTCGTGAGGTTAGCAAACATATCTGCATTGAAATCAAAAGGAAGCATACATGGGGAAAGTCAGAATGAAACAAACAGAGCAGGTAATTTTTCATGCTCATGTTTAATTTTTATTTTTGTAACCACTTTTTGCACTCCTCCACTACATGATTGTCAAGTAGAAATTAATGCCTTATTGTTCTTCATTGTAATGCAGAAGTACTGAGCTGTGGTTGATTATAGTAGGAAAACTTCCGTGATAAAAGTTATGCTACAGCTTTGAATTCCCATTAAGCATCACTTTGCAGGGACAGAGAGTGTCCATGTTTTCTGGGAGGGAGCTTCAAGCCATGTAAAGGGCAAGCTGTGAACCTTTACAACAGTGTAAGATGGAATTGCTGCAGGGAGTTCATCTGGCTGAGATGAAGAGTAGTAACTTGCCTTAAAAGAAAGCAACTGCAAGCAAGACAGCTTCAAAACATCAGAGCAGCTCCTCCAAATTTCTGAGGATAAGGCTGGTGAAGGATTCACCTTTGTAGAGAAGCAAAATGAAAGACACAAAACCATCACAGTCCTGTAGAATGGCATTAAACAGCTGTAATGGTAGAAATCTTCACAAGGTGTGCCAGTGACCTTTTTCCACTTAAAAAAGAGCTGTAACAAAACCTACAGCAAATCCATACAAACAGAAGAGACAATTACTTCCTTTGGGATTTAAAGAAGACAAAAACCAAGAAAACAAAACAAGAAGTTGAGAAACATACCTTGACTTCCAGATTAAGTTTCTTGCATTCCTGTGCTTGCAGCCTCTAGTTTTGCCAACATGGTTGCTGTCAAGTTCTAACAGCTACCTGCAGCAACCATGAACGCCAATTAATGCAGCCTGATTTCTTCAAATGCATGTTTGGCATGACATTTCAGTGAGCTGTAATTTTAGAGAAAACTTGTGTGTCATTCAGAAAGAATTTATGACAAACGCCAAGTTTCTGCCCGAAGTACCCATGCTATTTTCATTAACAGTGGTAAGTCCTTAGAATGCAAACAACGCTGAGGAAGGTATGCTGTATTCTTTTGAT
>NW_010129514.1:0-2660 GCF_000699245.1 Pterocles gutturalis | reverse complement strand
AACCTTTTTTGAAGGCAGCATTACAACCTACACTGTTTCAACTGAATAAGTAGGTCTACATCTACTACATAGTCCTGGCCCTTTATATTTCAAATCGCTGCAGAGTCCACTTAGATTTTGGCATTTTCTATACAGAACAGACATGGCTGCATGTAAATGTTTTATGTGCTCAAGAAGCAGCCTCTGTTTCTCTGCTTAGCTCCCCAAAATGGTGTTCAATTGCCTCTTTGCCAACTGTATGTTTCTTATCAGATGCTTTTGCACTGTCTGAGCACACAACCAACTTAATGTCAGCAAGCTCCATCCAAAAGCTGCACAACTTTGTCTGCTTAACACTCCAGACACATTTGCCTACCAAAATGTTGCAGCTGTATGTCTACAGTTAGGGTCTGACTCTAAAACCAGACTTCTTGATTTTTATTCTGTGTGTACTAATTTTATTTCAGGGCAAATTCAAGACTGTGACTAACCCTTTGTGGTAACTGGGCAAACCACTAGGCCCTTGGTTAGTGCAACTGAAGCCATGTTAATAACATCGTATTTTAAAACACTTCATTAGTGTTCCTCTAGACTATGAATTTAAAAAGTATATTAAAGAAAACCTTTAAGAGTTCTAAGAAATCTGAACTATATCGTGTACTGACTAATTCTCAACAAACTATTATTTACAAAACATCTTTCAGCACAAGAACTGTCATTAACTGCATAAAGCTTTTCTCCAGTGTATTTTTATTAGGGATTCCTGCCATCATATCAACATACAAAACAATCAGGATGTTGACATATAGAAATGTGAAATTCACTGTACAAAGATAAGGCTCAAGTTACAGGTATATATTCCCCTTAGTCTCCATGAAATAAAACAATTTTTAATTCTTTCCAGAGTTCTGTTTATAAATGTTAGACAAATCACAAAATAGATTTCAAGTACATAACATTTTACAATATAATCCAAGCACAGACAGAAATACACAATACTGTACCTATAGATGCTCCATAATCCAAGTCTGTTATCCTCACCAATAAAATACTAAACTGCTAGTCTGTCTGAATATCACCAACCATATCCTTCTCTGTGTATCTCATGGTCCTGGCCCTTAAGTTATAGGACTGTCAAGGCTTTCAGTTAAATTACTTTGAGAGACCAGATAATATCAGGACGGAAGGGAGGAATTTTAAAAGGCCAGGCCTGAATGTATGCACATGGTTAGTAAAGGCAGGCACATGTACACATGCACACTTGCTTTTAACCGTACATAAAACAGCAATACTCCTGCTTCTGGAGTGCTGTAATTTACAGGGACAAGACTATATTTTAGAGCATAGGATCTAAGTTTTTAAAAACTAATGATCAGATTTATACAGGAGTCTGTATGGAATCATGTCTCCATAGTCCATCAGGATGGTGCATCTCACAGCCTTCGGCGCTCAAAACATCTTTTCTGACACCTCTGTTTAGAAACAATGCAAGCCAATGATTTCCTGGTAAGGCCAAATGTCTGCTTTAGTTCACTCTCCATTTCTATTAGGCTGAATGATTATTACCTCATGGGAAAGGATCGTTTAGCTGCAAGTAGCACACAAAGAAATACACATCAAGTAACTAATCAATAATGATTCTTCTGTGGAACAGATTGTCAGGGACAAAGACAAGAGAAAAAAGGCAGCTGTTTAATTTAGCCTTTGTTGCTTGGGAAATGAATAGCAATCCAAAAGTTTTCAACTGAGAAAAGGAATTCCTAAGCCCTGTAATTGTTTTGTCCTTTAAAAACTGGAGAAGATTAGAAGGGAAGGAGAAATCCTCTAAGTAAATTGCCATTTTCAAACTAGACATTTGCAAAGGCTTACATCAGAAAACCAAGCAAAACTGAGTCTCTGATATTGAAACTAAAGGAATTTATTCAGTAGAAATTAAGAGATGCGGTTACAATGTGTTGAATGCACATCTAATAGAAGAGCCTCAAATGTGCCTCCAATTCACAAATCTCTGAGCAAGAGAAAGACTCTGAGGTCAAAATCAGAGTTCCCTAATTTAAATATGAAATATATCTGCACTAAGATTGTGGGGGGAGAATAAAAACCCTCTTCTCTTAAATACAACCTCTGTGTTACATTTGAGGGCTTTCAAACGTTCTCAGCATTGACACGATTTTACTTAAGTATATTCTCTAAGCTACACTGAAATACCTTTAGATACACAAGTCCATGTTACACAAAACAGCATTAGATCATGTAACTGGTCCTGTAATAACAGGGAAGGAGGGTAAGTATGCTGCTGTATGTGAAAGGAAGCATATTAGTATGCACAGAAAATATGTTGTCTTAGAGATTAGTAACAACAGGCATCAAGCATGAAGATGCATATCTTAAAGTGCTTAAGCCTTTTACTGTGAGTAGAATACTTTTATGTCAACTGTACAGCCTAATGCTGCTTTGCTTTTAAAAAGGAATAAATTCTTCTTCTCTTAGCATTTTTAAAAGTAGGTCACTTACCTAGTGATTTAGCTAGGGTTTTGGCTTTTTTTTTTTTTTTTTTTTTTGCTACTTACTATAATCTTCTTCCATGTTATGTACAATAATCTACATTTAGACTGAAGACTGTCTTCCAAAATGTACTTAGGCTATCTTGTAGAGACCTTCTACACCACTGATAAAGTATA
>NW_010129513.1:0-204 GCF_000699245.1 Pterocles gutturalis | reverse complement strand
GAGCTCTGCCCAGAGCCGACGTTTCACGCCGCTACTCCCTTGGGGCAGGGAAGGGGCCGCGTGGCCGCAGCGGTTGGAAGGAGCAGGGTCCCCCCCCAGCCCCGAGGGACGGCGGGATCTTACCCAGCGTCACGGAGCGGAGATAAATGGGCTCGATGAAGTGCGACAGCAAAGCCCCCTGCAAGCCCAGCACGTTCCAGCGCA
>NW_010129512.1:0-231 GCF_000699245.1 Pterocles gutturalis | reverse complement strand
ATATAAATAGAATTTATAAAACCTGGGGTTTGGGTCCCGCAGCATCACTGAGTGCCTACAGGGATGATGGGTGGCCATCAGCATCCCGACACCGTGTCACCGCGGTCCCTGGATGCATCCCTGCACCCAGCCTGTCCCATCCCAGCATCCCGCTCCCAGCACACCCGCCCATCCCCAGGGATGCTCCGGCCCCGGTGCTCCCGGCTGCACGGGTTAAGTGAACTACTGGAG
>NW_010129511.1:0-1347 GCF_000699245.1 Pterocles gutturalis | reverse complement strand
TCTGGGGATGAACGCACACATCCTGCACCCAAACCCCCGGCTCTGGGGATGAACGCACACACCCTGCACCCAACCCCCCCCGCTCTGGGGATGAACGCACACATCCTGCACCAAACCCCCGGCTCTGGGGATGATCCTTCACCAAACCCCGTGGCCTTCGGGTTCTGTGCAGCTGCGACCCCTACGCAGAGCCTCTGCGGGCACTAAAAGAAACAAACAAACCTGGACACTGAGGTCGGGATCCCACCAGCTTCCCCTCTCCCCCCACAGGTCTTCCCCCGGCCGCAGGGCATGGCAAAAACCACTGATAGCGCCTGTTAATGAAGAACCACCGAATTTCATTAGTCTGGGTGTGTCACAGCAAAGCCTGCTCTGGATCGAGAGCTGATTGACACAGAGACAGCGTTTATGTTAGCGGAAGGCATCCCAAAGCTCCAGCTCCAGGTCAGCCAAGAGTACGGACCCTCCCCTGCGCCGTCTGACGGGGACGGAGCCTCCCCTGCACCGTGGGACGGGGACGGAGCCTTCCCTGTGCCATGGGACGGGGATGGAGCCTCCCCTGTGCGGGATGTCCCTGGGATGCGTCTGAGAAGCCACCCATCCTAAAGCCGCGTAAAGCATCGCAGAGCCCCTGGCACCAGCTCAGATAAGAAGATTGTCAAACCTCGTCCCAGTGTGGAACAGGAGCTGTAGTGACACTGCCGGGGTGACCTTGCTCGTACATGGTCCTGCCAGCAGATGCTGCTCCGCTCCCAGCTCCGGCAGCTCCCGGCCCTTCCCTGGGCGAGCAGCAAAACAACCATGAACAGCAAAACAACCCCCATGGGAACAGCAGAACCCCCACGGGAACAGCAAAACAACCCCCATGGGAACAGCAGAACCCCACTCTGCTGCGCCCTGCATCCTGCCACCGTCCCCTGGACCAGCCCGGAGGGACAGCGGCCATGGCACAAAGCCATGCACCAACCCTTCTGCAGGATGGGTGTTCAGGGGGATGTTTTAGGAGATAATGGGATTACTCTTCCCTTTAAAGGATTACAGGGGCCTGGGCTGGCTCCTCTTCTTCACAAATAACCCGTCTGGGAGCCGGTCGCGCCGTGCCCCCGGCAGCCTGAACCAGCCCATCTGCTCCCGGCGCAGGGACGCTGCCGCCGGGCACAACGGCAACCAGGGGACAAGGGAGGATCGGAGCAAGGGCAAGTGCCCGGCAGGGAGGGGGATGACCGGGATCACACCAAAACACCCCAGATCCCACTCAGGGAACGCAGCCGGGGTGGTGAAAGGAACGGGAACGTTAACAGAGCTGGGACAAAGACAGGACATTGGGGGGGGGAAAAACAATAATCA
>NW_010129510.1:0-453 GCF_000699245.1 Pterocles gutturalis | reverse complement strand
TCCCCATGTTCAAAAACTTAGTGGAAATCTACCTTTGCTATTTCTCTGCTTTGATTACAACTCTCACCTTTTCCTTCAATCACAGACTTTTCTGAACACACGCTTATGTATGACAATATATTTTTCAACTACTCTGACTACTTCACAGTGTCATGAAGAGCTGCATTATCTAAACACTACATTCCCCGTTATAAATATTTGTACAATAGAAAAAGTAGATAAACGTATCTTTAATCATTAAAATGAGCAAGGTGATATGATTTTTAAATTTAACCACTTACCTACTCTCAAGAGCAACCACACCATGCACCTCTTCCCATACAGCAC
Source organism: Pterocles gutturalis (assembly GCF_000699245.1). Lineage (NCBI taxonomy): Eukaryota > Metazoa > Chordata > Aves > Pterocliformes > Pteroclidae > Pterocles > Pterocles gutturalis. Next base: position 126 of record NW_010129510.1, on the reverse strand, counting down.
CAGGGCCGTTTGGTAAATATGCGCTTTAAAATAGCTTCCATATTGTCAGTTTTGAAATCTCCCATTGCTAGAATTTGCCTGTATTTGAATGCTGTTCAAAATAATCCAGCTTCTGTATTTGGTGTT
>NW_010129509.1:0-9161 GCF_000699245.1 Pterocles gutturalis | reverse complement strand
ACCACAACACGCCCCCAGCACAGCCCCAGACCCCAACCACCACGGCCTTTGGCAACATCAGGATGCCCAAGCCACAGTGTCGCTGCTCCCAGCACGGGGTATTTCAGCATCTCTGCATTTTGCCCTGAGCATCATCAGAGCGGGATCAGACACTCATCGCAGGTGCCGGTGGGACCAGGAGCAGCGAGCGGCAGGAGCCAGGCTGAGCCCCCAGCCTCCCCCCGACTGGTGCAGGGTTTTTGTGCTAAAACAGCATCAGAGCCGTGCTGCGTCGGGGTGTTCAGCACATCAGTCACTCCCCGGTGCCGCATCAGCATTTGCATAATTTCAATTATGTTTCCAAACTGGGGAACAGACTTTTGACAACAACGACGCTGCAGTACCTTGAAAAATCAGAGAAGATGGAAAATTGTCATCTTAGAGCTGCTGGCCCCGCAAATGTTTTCAACTCAAAGGTGGCATCACGGTAGGAGAAAGGACGCAGCAACCCAGAAGAAAGAGCCTCCCCCAAGGCACTGCTCTGCTTCTCATCCCGGTACCTCTCACCCTCCCATCCCCACCAGCCCCTGCCTCCCCCAGGAGCATCCCAGTTGTGATGGGTTCAGCCCGTCCCCATTTTCTCCAACACCTGGAGGCAAAAGAAAACCAGTGCTGACAGATCCAGCTGTGCCCCGCTCCCACCTCCCCGTATCTGCCATCGGCGTGTTGAGCCATCGCTGCCTACGAGGAGGGCGCAACGGGATATTCATTCTTCATGAGTCACCTCGCCCTCCCTATCTGTCATCTGCCAGCGCCCCGGCTTGAACTGCAGGTTTGGAGCAGGCTGGGTCGTACCCACGCAGCCACGGCGCGCCTGGCCCGGAGCCTTCCCCAGCACATTTTTGGCAACCTGGGGATGCTGGGGAGCCGGTTGATGTTCAACACAGATCTGATGCCTTAAATAGCACCTTCTTTTTTAACCATAGGGGTTTGAGCTCAGGAGGAAGCCCGCTTGCCTTAAGACTCCTCTCCAGACTATGGGAACCGGCAGCAAAATATTCCAGGTCCCGGCGCTGAGCAGCCTGCGGTTCATTAGCAATCTGAGAGAGGAGGAAGCTGCAAGCTTCGGAGGAGAGACGTCAACTCATAAAACCCTCAAGTGTTGGGAAGCTCCAGTTTTTGGTTTTTTTTTTTTTTCCAGCAGCCCAACCGCTGAATAATGCATCAGGCTGCCGAGAAGTTGGCAGCGGGTGGAACAAGTTAATCCACAGATCCCGCTCGGATGCCAGCGTTCCTTCAGCGCCAACAACGTGATTAACCAGTTTCACTCCTCGGAGAGTTTCCGGGAGGACCGGGAGCTGCTGGAGCACACGGAAAAGGGGAAGGAGAAGCTGCGAAGCCCCTTCTCCCCCATGGCACAGCGGGGATGGCAGGACACCAGCACGGGGAAGAAGCAACCACGAGCAAAAGCAAGCGTAGGGTTGGAGCAAGGGGGCTGAGGCTGTGACCTGGGAGATCTAGTTGAGGGAAAGCCCCCCGGGGCAACTTCAGATAAAGTGGAAAAGCTGCAGCTCGTCCTCACCGGGGGATGCATCCCCCTACGTAGATCACCAATGTCCTCGATGACAAAAGCTGGGAGGCTTTGGCGCTGTGTTTGAGTGTAGTGTCGTATCAAGAGGAAACCGCAGAAGGGAATTTCTTTATCAGGTATCAGCCAAACAGGTAAAACAAGAGCCGAGATCCTGAGATTGCAGCTGCAGGGCTGCGGGCAGCATTCCTTAAGGGAGAATGTGTCACTACCCGGGTCTGAAATGTTCCCATCCCTCCCTAAAGAGAGCCAGAAACACGCACCACAGCGGCCAGAAGCAAAAAGGGTGCCTTTGCAGCCCCAGGGAAACGGCAGGAACAGCCCAGGAGCATCGCCAGCGCCCCAACAGCAGCGTCCCAGCCCGGCCGAGGGTGACCCTGGCTCGCACATACTCAAGATGCTTGGAGGCAAGGGCTGGAGGACTTTGAATTCATTAACTAGTCCAAGGTTGTAAGATGAGCCAGAGCGAGATCCAGGGCCGGCTCGTTGGCAGCGATTCAACACCTTCCACAATTTTTTTCCCAGCCACTTTCGCGGCGGCGCTTGCTGAGCTTGGCTCGTCTTCCAGCCAGCAGGTGCTGGGGACGTTTGTCCTGAACCTTTGTATTGGGCAGCAAAAAAATAAAAAAAAATCAAGTACACCAGTGGCATCTGCCCTGCTGCTGCCCCTCAACTCCCCCTTGAAATTCTTTTATTTTCCAGTGCTGACGTGAAAACCGGCCCAGTGCAGGTCATCGCAGCCGAAACCACCCTTTAGATTGAAAATACGAGTATCTATGTGATAGACAGGGTGTAATTTGAACATTTTGGAGGGAAAGGTAGAGCCAAATCACCACTTTGCTTGCAAGAGCTCGCTGCTGTCCAGTGAGAGACGGGCGCGAGGTTTGGTGGACGTTTGGGCAGCAGATTGCAAGCCACAAGCACGCGATAGGAACAGCTTCCTGGCGAGCTGGGTCAGCTCCAGCCCGACCCAGCCCCTGTGGGGAAAGGGCGTTCTGGCAGATGTGAGGCTAACGGGATAACTGCAGGAGCGCACCTCGGAGCGACGATGGGCAGCAGCCGAAAGCCAGCAGCCACGGGGTGAGGACCAGCCCCACAACAGCCCCCTGCTTCCAAAAGGAAAACGCAAAGACCTCCTCAGGGCAAAACTAACAAATATTAACAGCACGAGGACTGCACGGTCCCACATTCCAGGTATGCAGGGTGCAAAGTCTTTCTGAGAAGCTACGCCGAGCAAACAGGACTCCCGAGCTGGAAGCCGTCAGCACCAGGCGCCGGCACCGGTGTCAGTTCCACAACGAACCTTCCCCTGACGGACCCTCTCGGGCTCGGGGACAAGGGTCGCTGCAGCTCAGGCGTGCCAAGAGCAATACCGGCTTCTCTCCTAGTCCTAGTTCAGCCCAGGAAAATGCTGCCCTTGCTCCCGAGCTCTGCCAGCCAGCCCCCCCCAGCCCGTAGCCGCAGATGCTGAGGGCTGGCACGGTGTACGCTGTCCGGGGCTCTTTCACTTATCCCCCCCCCAAAATGTGGATTAAGGCTGCACCCCTTATAGCAGCCAAAGAACTGTCGCGTGCAACGTGAGTTTTGCTGCAGCTTTCCACGAGTTTTCATCTCCAGCAACACTGAGAGAGAAAACCTCCCGTCTTGTTCCATCGGAAAGAAATTTTGGGATGAAACCGGCGCCCGGCCCAGGCAGCGTGACCCCCCCATTATATCTCCATCAAGGAATCCCTTCCAGCCACAGACACAAATTGAGGCGCTCAGCTTGTTGTCTACACCTCGGCTCTCTTCTCTTTTTAATGACTGAGTTTTCCCCCAGTCTGACGGGCAGCTGGGGCACAAGGGGTACCTGTCCTGGTGGTTCCCCCTCGAGGCTGCACTCATCTGAATGCTCCTACACAAAATAAAAAGTGTTTCAAGAGTTATCAATTTTCAAGCATTATCAATTTTCAAGAGTTATCCATTTTCAAGCGTTATCAATCTCCATCTCTCACAACACAGCCACCCATGACATCCTGCTGCAGTATTTCTTTTTTTTTTAACTAATGCTGAATCAAAAGATGTAACTACAGAAACCAGCGATGGAGGAGTGAAGCGCATCCTCTGGAAGGGAAAACAATTCTCTCGAGGCGAAGCAAGGGCCTGAGCCTGTTAAACCCTGTGAGGCTCTGAGGCTGGAGAACTCAGCAGATGACTCACATCTTTTTTTTCCTCCCCTCCTCTCTTTAAGGAGGCCAGAGATACCTGTTCTTAAGCAAGAGAAGAGCGACTTCCTGCACAACACGCCGCATACCCAGCTTACCGCCTATAAAAAGCCGCCTTTCACACCAGCTCCTGAGGCTCGCCGGGGACGCGAGCACCACGGGGCTCTGACTCACCCGCTTCACCCCTTCGGGACTGACGGCAGGGCTCGGATCACCCACCTTGGCCTCAAGTCCTGAAAGCGGCTGCTGAGATGTAATTCTGAAACTTAGAGACTCAAGCAGCGACGGTGACGGAGCCGTGCTTGGGACATCAGAAGAGGAACAGAGTCAGTACGTGGAGATGCCACTAACTCACCAACAGCCCTTGAAAGCTGACGCTTCCCCCCAAGGCAAGAGGAAAGCTTTTATTTTTATTTTTTTTCCCCAGAAAGCACCAAAGCCGAGCTGATTTCAGATTCCACACACTGAGCCCTTCAGGCTGGACAGATATGAGAAACAAATCCCAGATAAAACGTACAACCGGGCGTTAGCGGGAAGTCCGAGTCACGGTGCCCACACCAAGGCTGCTTCCACACTCCAGAGCAAGTTCTTGGCTCCTGGCGGTCGCTTCTGTTCCCAGCCACGAGGGAAACAACACTCAGGTCCATCAGCGAAGTGACCAGCTCTCGCGGATCTTGCAGCCAGCTGTTTTGACGATGCAACTAAGTTTTTTAAACCGAGAGACGTTCCTTTGGGAGGACTACCGTATTAGCAGGGTTAATTTCCAATTAGGGATGGCAGGCACATTTTTTCCAAGCTTTGTCCATGAGGACTGCGGCCCTGTGACTACGGAAAAAAAAAAAGCCCTGCTGAGGCGTGAGTCACGGTGCAGTCGGGGAAGGGAGCTCTCGGGAGTCACCCTAACTGCTGCTGTGACAAAGGTCCGATTTAAAACACTAAGTGCTGACATTTTGAAAAATGACTAACTACTACAATGACAAGAGACACAGAGTTTACTCTTCTGGAGCCTTGTCTCCAAACACCCAAGTAGTTTAATTAAATCAGAGTAAGTTCATTTACACAGCCACACCCTTAACTGACATTCAGGTAGACTGAGCCCAGCCTAAGCCTCCTGGAAGAAAAAAAGCTTTGTGGAGGATGGCAGCTGCGGCAGACCCACCGCCCTGCACCCACGTACACCCACCTGGCCGAATAACCTTTCCTGGTGTTTCCCAAAAACTTTGCAACAAGGAGACCGTTCCCAGCAGCTGACGCCTGGCCTCACACCTGCAGTTTTGTATTCAAAACCTCCGCCATCCCCTCCCAGAGCCCTGTCCTAGCAGCCAGACAGCCCAGTTCAGGCTGGGATCTGGGGGTGGTTCCTGTTAGCATCGCCGCCTCTCACGGCCCGGCGGGAGGGCGGTGCCTGCCGTAACCGTAGCCCGCTGCGTGCACCCCAGCCTGCTGCTCAGGGCTCAGGTCCCGGCCCCCCCACGCATTCCCCACTGCACCTGCCCAAGTCCTTTTATCGCCTCGCTCGTGTCCTATTCAGGCACCAAAGACATCCCGACTTCACATCTGTCGCTCCACAAGCGCCCCTATTCACTCATCAACCCTCTTATCCCTCGCTGCGTTTTCTACACTGGCCTCGTATCTTCCCTTTCCGACCGAGTAGTTTCTTCTGGGAAACACAGCACCGTCCTGCTCAGCACCCCTCCCTCCGTGCCCGCTCACAGAGCTGGTCACCTTCCCGAGTTATGCGGGGCTGGCACCGAGGCTGTATAAACGTGACATTAAAGTTTGCTAAAGATTGTTAACTGCTAGCGGGAGCATTAAAGAAGTTATCATCCTTTCCACTTATAAAAATAGTCGCTAATCTAAGTCTCCAAGGAATTACAGACAGGCTTTCAAAACTGTGAAATACAGAACAGAGACCTCGTTATGTCGGCAGAATGCTCTGCTCCAGCACCACATTGCCCCTTTCTGTTTCTCTCATAATTCAATATAAGTAACATACCAGGACAGCTCCGCTGTATAATTGCTTTATTTTCTGCTTATTAGTTCTTTACCAACACTACAGCCATATTGAGAACACAAAATTCCTGTTTACTTTAGTCAGGGAGATCACAGTCTACAAACTCATTCACTTATCAGACACGATTAACGCCATTCAAAACTTACTCCATAAATTCACATGAACACAAATTGATGCACTTAAAAAACTCCAGATTAGTTTTTAAATCGTAGGATTTCTTACAGATTGCCACTTTATCCTACAGGCTGTGTTCGCTGCCTGATAGCCACTAGGGTTGTGGTGAGGTTCAGCTACAACCTATGAAGTACATGTTGAGAGTGAAACCTTTGCGTTTCATTCGGTAGCAATGGCCATTTATTTTTGACGTCTCTGCCACACGTTTCAGTAACTTTTTCTCCCCCCAAAAAAAAAAAAAAAGAAGACATTAAAAAAATTCAGAAGCATAATCAGTTTCCTTTCGCCTACAAAAAACAGAATAACAAAGTTACTAAGGAAATACAAAATTGTGAATTCAACTTAATGCAAAGTCTAGCAAAGAAGTCTGCCCCAGCACTCGAAAACACAGTAAATCAACTCAGACGAAAAATGAAGTTATTGAACTCTTCATGTTGACCGAGAATAGATTTAAGAAAGTTCAAGAACCATTAATAGAGCTTCAAGTTTTCCAGTTTAGGCATTTACTTTGTGCTTGGCTATTTTATTTATGCTCCAGAAGAAAACAGTAACCATACTTGTATTTTTAGTCTTTATACCACCACACTGTTAAGTCACATCAACAGGAGGAAAAAAAAAAAAAAAAAAGCTAGAAAATAGAGCAATGATATTCCAATGGCAAAAAGCCTTGAGTGAAAAAAACCTCACCTCCTCTTCTTCAGAGCTGAGATTTCAGTTGTTCTACATTAAGCTTTTGCAGACTCTAACTTACAAAGGCTCACAGTCCATCAGTGCTCTATCTTCTAGCATCAAGAACCCATTCAGTCCCATTTGCAACCCACATCAAGATAAGTCTTTTGGAACCCTATTCTAAAGGAACTTTTAAGTGGTCCAAAGCATTCAATTTCAGAAGTGAATCCAGTATTTTTATCTTCCCATACATCTTTGGTAAGAGCTCCATATACAATGTACTTAGCATGCAGAGTCAACACTGCAGAAATGTAGTGTAATGCCCCCAATTTCGTGTAAAACTCATATCCTTGGAAAATAAAAAAAAAAAAAGAAAAAAAAGCCATTTTCTTCTGGTTTTGTAGCATACATTCCAAGAATTCCCCAATCGAGTTTAACTCCTTGAGGAAATCTGAAGTTAATCCTTAAGGCTGAATAAGAACCAGCTGCTTTAATGGTTTTTTTGCACCCAGCATTAATACTCAATTGAGTTTTTATACTAACACTCGTTCTGGGTGGGGTTTCTTTTTGCCAGTCACAACTGCAAACTGTGATATGGCAAATGAGCTGCTTGCCCTTTAAGAACTAATTATGGAAGTTTACATTCATAGTCGTATACTCTCTCTCTTTCTCTCCTCCCCGCTCTCATTAGTAGTTACTCAATGGGCTTCAGACATCCAACATAGTTCCCTTCCTACAGGACTACAGCAACAACCGGCTATGAGACAGATGGTGAAGACTGCAACTACTTGCATGAGTTTAGTCGAGTCTTGGAAAACTAAACCAAGGAGTGATTTCCTCAAAACGGCTATTATTCAGGCGTCAGAATTACCCAGCTCAATTAAAGCTTAGCACAGAACTTGCCCCCTTCAGAATGGAAAAGAAAAAATATTTCTTTACTACATGCATGTCAGAAAGAATCAAAAATCCTTTTAGATATCTTCAGCTGCCTTGAGATGAAAGCAATTTGTCTCGATCGCAAGAGAGGCAAGTTAGTGCTAGATTTCTGCCTAAACATCTGTGACTGAAAGTAAAACTTGTTGCAATGCTTACATGTTATTGCTGCATTTTCTGGAAGGAACCTATCTTGCATTGAATCGGAGACTGACAGGAGCAGTCGAAACTGCAGCTAAACAACATTTAAGTTTGCAATGTAAGAGAAAAACCGAACAGCGTCTACCCTGGAACTATTCCATCATTCATGTCTTATTTGCTATATGGTTGCTATGTAGTATGGGGAACTTATTTGCATCCCTTCTCATGCATGATGTATGGTTCAGAACTTCACAGCTGACATTTCAAAGCAGTTCTTACATTACCTAGTTAACATTACGCCTGATATGCACTTTGAACATGTTACAATGGTATTCGCGCTATCTGCCACTGTGGGCAAGAATTCGTTTTCGTTATTAGTCTGAGATATGAAGACAGACTGAGAGTCACTAGTTACAGATTAACAGAACTTTAAAAAAGTCCTTAATATAAAAAGACAGACTGCAGTTTGATTTTTAAGCAATAATTTTCAGTTTACTAGATGAAGGAGACCTATCAACATATTCTGCGTGAATGCAAAAAAGCAGCAATCTACAGCAAGTGACAGAAGGAGAAAAAAAAATAGATAATAAAAAAGTAGAACCAGAAAGCATACACTGAAAATGGAACCCCTCCCCCAACCATCCCCCAAAATAATCAAACCATCTTAAGGGCTATCAAGAGGGGGGGAAAAAAAAAGAAAAGTTACTTAGCAAGTCTACAATGTGTCTTTCCCCTGTTTGCTGGAAGTCTGCCATAGCATCTAGTGCTTGTGTTCGTGTCATATTCGGAGATTAGAGCATCCTAACGCCAAGCAAGAAGAGTTAAAACAGGAATCCAGTCAAGTTTGCAGAAGGAAAGGGTGGTAACTGGAGAAAGGTGATCATAATCCTATGGATGCTTTTGTTTTTACTTTTCAGTAGAGAATCATTCTTCTGGAAAGCCATGTGGGTTATTTTTTTTTTCTTTAATTCTTTGTAGACTAAATAGTTATTCTCTCATTAGGATTTATAGTTGGATGTTAACCATGTCAGCCCTTCATAGAGTCCATCCCCTGTAGTAGCACAGGAGGGCTGCACGTACCAATTCCTATCCCTGATCCGGGTCAGGCCCAGTTTCTCCTGGATTTCATGGGGTTTCATGGCATCAGGCAGGTCCTGCTTGTTGGCGAAGATGAGGATGATGGCGTCCCGCATCTCCCTGTCGTTGATAATGCGGTGAAGCTCCTGGCGGGCCTCGTCGATGCGGTCACGATCGGCGCAGTCCACCACAAAGATCAACCCTTGCGTGCCCGTGTAGTAGTGCCTCCAGAGGGGCCGGATCTTGTCCTGACCCCCGACATCCCACACGTTGAACTTGACGTTTTTATAAGTAACCGTCTCCACGTTGAAGCCCACGGTAGGGATGGTGGTGACGGACTGGCCCAGCTTCAGTTTGTACAGGATGGTGGTTTTACCAGCCG